>NC_084846.1:2723848-2841348 GCF_033115175.1 Lepus europaeus
AAGGCTGTTACATCGCCCCCCTCTCTGCACCGCTGCCCCTGACACCTCTCGCTCCTCTGCAAAGCCAGGCTGCAACAGAGAGGCACTCACCTGTACCCTGTGTACTGCATGCCTCAGGCACTGTTCTTGGTGCCCTGGATTCATTCATGGGAGACCCAGATGGAGCTCCAGCCCCGGCTGTTGTGGGCATTTGAAGAGTGAACCAGTGGGTGAGAGGTCTCTCTCCATCACTCTGCTTTTCAAATAAATGAATACAGTTTTAAGAAGGGGGTGCAGGTGACTAGACATCTTATGCCCACTGGTTGAACCCAAGGGCAAATGGCATTGGTGAATGGGCCAGGGGAGGGAGTGAAGATGACACAGCCGGCCCCACACACCCAAGTGTTCCCCTCACCAATGTCTCCAACACTTCCCCCTGTCTCTCCACTCCACTCCCACCGCACTCTGAATTTCCTAGAACGATGCTGAAGCTGTGGTTTCCTCTGGTTTTACTTGTTAACAACCTTGAGCTTGTCTGAGTCATCTGAAGGGGAACCTCCAAAATTTCATCCACAACAGGGAGAGGGAGAGGTGTGTGGTGGGAGAGATGGAGACTGGGGAGAGGAGGAAGGGGAGAGGGGGACATGAGAGAGAGAGAGAGAGAAAGGGAGAGAGGGAGAGAGGGAGGAAGGAAGAGAGAGGAGGAAGGAAGAGAGAGGGAGGAAGGAAGAGAGAGGGAGAGAGAGAGAGAGAGAGGGAGAGGTGTGTGGTGGGAGAGATGGAGACTGGGGAGAGGAGGGAGGGGAGAGGGGGACATGAGAGAGAGAGAGAGAGAGAGAGGGAGAGGTGTGTGGTGGGAGAGATGGAGACTGGGGAGAGGGGGGGACATGAGAGAGAGAGAGAGAGAGAGAGAGAAAGGGAGAGAGAGAGGGAGAGAAAGAGAGAGAGGGAGGAAGGAAGAGAGAGGGAGGAAGGAAGAGAGAGGGGAGAGAGAGAGAGAGAGAGGGAGGGGAGAGGGGGAGAGAGAGAGGGAGAGAGAGGAGAGAGGGAGGGAGAGAGAGGGAGGAAGGAAGAGAGAGGGAGAGAGAGAGAGAGGAGGGAGAGAGAGGGAGGGAGAGAGAGGGAGAGAGAGAGAGGGAGGAAGAAAGAGGGAGGGAGGGAGAGAGAGGGAGGGAGGGGAGAGGGGGGAGAGAGAGAGGGAGAGAGAGAGAGAGAGGGAGGGAGATGGAGGAAGAAGAGAGAGGGAGGAAGGGAGAGAGAGGGAGGAAGGAAGAGAGAGGGAGGGAGAGAGAGAGAGAGGGAGAGGTGTGTGGTGGGAGAGATGGAGACTGGGGAGAGGGGGACATGAGAGAGAGAGAGAGAGAAAGGGGAGAGAGAGAGAGAGGGAGGAAGGAAGAGAGAGGGAGAGAGAGAGAGAGAGAGAGGGAGAGGTGTGTGGTGGGAGAGATGGAGACTGGGGAGAGGGGGACATGAGAGAGAGAGAGAGAAAGGGAGAGAGAGAGAGAGGGAGGAAGGAAGAGAGAGGGGAGAGAGAGAGAGAGAGGGAGAGGTGTGTGGTGGGAGAGATGGAGACTGGGGAGAGGAGGAAGGGGAGAGGGGGACATGAGAGAGAGAGAGAAGGGAGGGAGAGAGAGGGAGAGAGAGAGGGAGGGGAGAGGGGGACATGAGAGAGAGAGAGAAAGGGAGGGAGAGAGAGGGAGAGAGAGAGGGAGGGGAGAGGGGGAGAGAGAGAGGGAGAGAGAGAGAGAGAGAAAGGGAGAGGAGAGAGAGGGAGGAAGGAAGAGAGAGGGAGAGAGAGAGAGGGAGGGGAGAGGGGGAGAGAGAGAGGGAGAGAGAGAGAGAGGGAGGGAGAGAGAGGGAGGGAGATAGAGGGTGAGAGAGAGGGAGGAAGGAAGAAGAGGGAGGGAGGGAGGAGAGAGGGAGGGAGGGAGAGAACGTTGATTGTAGAAGAGAGAGGTGTTGAAAGAGGGAGGGAGGCAGATGAAGAGACAAGTAAAAATGAGAGAGATGAGGAGGCTGAATGATAAAGCAAATGGAGCAAAATGTTTACATTTCAGGAGTCTGTGTAAAAGACATCAGAACACTTCCAAAAATTCATAGGAAAAAAAAACTGCATTGGAAGAGAAGCAGAGGGGGCAGGTAGTGCAAGTTAAGCCACTGCTTAGGGTGCCTGTGCACCAGTTCAAGTCCCAGCCACCCAGCAGCAGCTCCCTGCTAATGCACCTGGGAAAGCTGCCCACATGTGAGACCTGGATGCAGCTCCAGGCTCCTGGCTCAGCCCAGGCCATGGCAACCATTCGGAGTGAAGCAGCAGATGGAAGAGCTCTCTCTCCCTCTCTCTTTCTCTCTGTCACTGTGCCTTTCAAATAAGTAAAAATAAAATCTTTTTTTTTTTAAGGTAAGTTTATTTCGGTGCCAAACAGTTTTGAGATCCATGAAGAGTTTGCTCGTGATGCACATTTTCCGTGAACATTTTGAATGAATTTGCATGCATTTCAACATGGTCTGCACCAACATAAACCCATTTCCCATGAACTTTTCGACATAACCCTCACACATTAGAGTTCTTGGCACTTGATCTTATACTCTCCTTTCATCTACATCTTTAATGGCTTTTCAAAGATTGATCCTTGGTCCCAAAGTTGCATTATATAAATATACCAACAGTGTGCAAACTCACACCCCAGTTTGCCAGCACTGTGGTGCAGTAGACTGTCTCCACCTGCAGCGCCGGCATCCCTTATGGCACTGGTTCAAGTCCCAGCTGCTCCACTTCTGACCCAGATCCCTGCTTATGGCCTGGAGAAAGCAGTGGAAGATGACCCAAGTGTTTGGGCCTCTGCACCCATGTGGGAGACCCCGAAGAAGCTCCTGGCTTTGGTTTGGCTTAGCTCCATTTGGGGATGTGAACCAGCGGATGGAAGACCATTCTGTCTTTTAACTCTGCCTCTCAAATAAATAAAAAATATTTAAGCCTACATCCCAAAGAGCTCACATAACTACAGAACTCACTGTCTGGTGGCTACTGGGATGAAGGCACCTCAAAGATGTTGGAAATCCCACACACCCCCAAGATGCTGGGATCCATAAATCAATCACCATCAGTCCTATCAAACCAGTCAAGCACCTTGCTTCTCCAGCCTTCCTAGGCAAGGGGATTTCAAATAGTTTGTGGAAAACAGAATAAAAAGATAAGTTCATTTGGCGCATAAAAGAAAACAGTTTAAATCAATGTATGATTCTTCAAAGTACACATTGTAGATGAACTGTTTTAGAGATTTATTTACTTGAAAGGCTGAGTGACAGAGAGAGGCGGGGAAGAGACAAAGACAGAGAGAGGTCTTCCATCCCCTGGTTCACTCCCCAAATGGCCACGATGGTCAGGGCTGGGTCAGGCCAAAACCAAGAGCC
Organism: Lepus europaeus; assembly: GCF_033115175.1. NCBI lineage: Eukaryota > Metazoa > Chordata > Mammalia > Lagomorpha > Leporidae > Lepus > Lepus europaeus. The sequence goes on from NC_084846.1 coordinate 2,727,239, forward strand.
AGGAGCTCCATCCGGGCCTCTCACGTGGGTGCAGGGGCCGTCTTCCGTCGCTTGGGCTGTCTTCTGCTGCCTTCCCAGGCACATTAGCAGGGAACTGGGTCAGAAGTGGAGCAGCAGGGACTTGAACTGGTGCTCTAATAGGGATGCCAGCATCGCAGCGGCTTAACCCACTACACCACAATGCTGGCCCCTGGATGAACTTTTCAGGGTTTTTATTGATTTATTTGAAAGGCAGAGAGACAGAGACAGAGAGTCTGCAGGCTCGTTCCCCAGATGCCTGCGACTGCCAGGACCAGGTCAAAGCCGGGAGCTGGGGACTCGATCCAGGTCTCCTGTGAGTGGCAGGGACCCGACCTGCTGCCTCCAGCAGGAAGCTGGACTCGGGGACTGGAGACGGGTGTTGGGCCCAGAGTGTCTTATCAGTGTCTTAACCACTGAGCTAAACCATTAGCGCCCTGTAGCAGCTCAACTTGATGGTGGTCACAAGGTCCACGTTCAAGTTTAATCTCCAAGTTACCATTTTCTCCGTGGCTTTCTTAAGTCTGGCAATTAACACACAACAGACCTGGAACACTCGCCGACGCCCCTGGTGAAGTTGCTCTCTGGGTGGTGGCTCTAGGCGCAATGCAGTTGGAAAGAGACGGGTGGTGGAAAGCCGTTACGCAATATTTCCACCACAGAGGTGCAACTGGAGTAAATGACTCCAAATACACGCACAGACACTGGTAGAATGGAAATAACAAAATCCCAAGACGAGAGCCGGCTATGGGTCTCAAAGAGCACTCTGCCTGCTACAAAGCAACAGCTCGCCACGACCTTTGTCAATATTTTATCGTCTGGCTCTGTCACCATCAGGAGCCCCTAGGGACTCATTAGGCTCACTGGATGGGTGGGTGATGGGCATTTCCCAAGGGCCGTCGGGGCTCAGTGGGGGAGGTGGTACCAGAGAACTGTTTGCAGGCAGAGGAATCCTCACTTCCGCTCCCTCCCTCCCTCCAGGGTCCAACGTCTGAACCCCAGGCTCAGGTTAAGACGCCCCTGTCCCATGCACCCTGGGTGGCAGCAGTGACCGCTCAAGTGCTTGGGTCCCTGCCACCCATACAGGAGTCCCGGATGGAGCTCCCAGCTCCAGCTCCAGCCTCAGCCTGGCACTGCAGTGGATAGAATCTCTATCTCTATCTCTCTCACTGCCTCTGAAATAAGAACAAATTTTTACTTTTTCAGAAAACTCCAGGCACTTTGTCCTCAGCCCTCCTGATGAACAGGAGCAGCTCCCCAGGGCCTGAGAATCTGTGTCATCAGTGTCGCCGGTTCCGAGACCTTCGGTGTGGACTGAGCCCTGCGCCCTGCAGGTGCCCACTTCTTGCACGACCTAGCCTCCGCCAGTAACCTGAGCCCATCTTCCTAACCAAACCCCCTCTCGCTCATCACCAAGCAATGACAAGGGTCTCCCAAAAGTTTATGGAAATGCAAACTATGGGGGGGGGGGAAAGATACCTGGATTCAAATTGTGTTGCACCAAAACAAACATCATTTCGTTTACCCACGAACATCTGGGAGTGTGTCCTCCTGGTTCCAACTCTCCAGAAAACCCTGGTAAATGTGAGGTCACACCAAACTCATTGTAAAGTTATAGACGTTCACACCCACAGAGAGTCTACAAGGCCTGGGGTTTTTTTTCTTGTGTTTATTTATTCATCTACTTGGAAAGCAGTTGGGGGGAGGAGAGAGAGAGAGAGAGAGAGAGAGAGAGAGAGAGAGAGAGAGGTCTTCCATCCACCGATTCACTCTCCAGATGCCCACAACAGCCAGAGCTGGCCCAGGCTGAAGCCAGGAGCCAGGAGCTCCATCCGGGTCTCCCCCGCGGGAGGCGGGGCTGTTCTGCACACTAGCAGGAAGCTGGAATCGGAAGCAGAGGCCCCGGGTCCGGAACAGGCTTGGCCTGCAGTGCCACAGCTGCACCCTGGGCTAGGGTTTGGGGTCTGTGTGGTTCTCACACAACGGGCCCTCCGTTCTCAGCACTTAAAGCAGTGCCATAAACAGCAGCTGGATGAGAAAATGAAGCGAGGTCCAAACGCAGGCTGACTCCAACAACTGGCCCGCAACGACAGGAAGGGCTCCGGGAATGAGTCTTTATTTCTCACCCATTAACATAAATAAGACGTGACTGTTGGTCTGGCACATAGCAGACGCTAAATAAATACAAATACAGTACAACGGATTAATATAATAAAGTATACTGTCTGAGCTCACGCTCAGTATAAATATCAAAGTCCAACTCAGGGCAGCAGTGGGTGGAGAAAATCCTGGAGGAGGAGGAGGGGTCTACAGCCCGGACCCCTGCCCCAGCCCCCCTGAGGTAGAGCAACTGGCCCCAGCACCAGGGGCCCTGCCCAACGAAGGAGGCAGGAGCCCCATCTCTGCACAAGCGGGCGGCACCCAGCCGGGCTTCCCCCCCGCTAGGGCGAGGAGGGTCCATCTGGGGCCTCGGTGGCCACGCGAAAGAGGCCCAAGAGCGTGGCGCCCTGGGCGAGCTGCCAGGCAGGGGCGCGCCTCGGCCTCGGCGTGCAGGTGGACACTGAGGCGCTGTCCCGCGCCCAGGTGCAGCAGGCGGCTCCGGAAACCGGCCGCCGAGTCCGGGGGCCTTCTCCAAGGAGCCAGGCGGCAGGTCCACGGTGAAGGCCAGCGCGGCGGCGCCGCTGCGCTCCGGCCGCAGGTGCACCGACAGCGAGACGGAGCCGGAGCCCTGGCGCGCCACCACGCGCCGCAGCTCCAGGTGCAAGAAGATGTAGTAGACGCCGGCCTCGGCCACCACCACCTCGCGCGTGTCCTCGTCGTAACTCAGGCCCGGGGACAGCGACACGCCCGCCAGGACGGGGTCGCTGTGCCAGCTCAGGGTACCGTTGGCCAGCAGCACTGCGGGAGGAGGGAGGAGACGCTGAGCCAGGGGGCGGCGCCCGGTGGATCGCAACCCGGGGGAGGGGGCACGGGGAGGGGGGGCAGGGGAGAGCCGTGCAGGAAGGCTAGGAAGGGGGACAGGGACTCCTGGAGTGGGGGGGGGTGTCAGGATGGGGTGGAGAGGGGAGGGGAGAAGGGAGTTGGAAGGGGGAGGGAGGAGGGGTTGGACAGGGGGAGGGATGGGGAGAGGGAAGGCGAGAAATTGGGGAGGGGAACAAGGGGCTTTGGAGAGGGGTGGGGCAAGCTGGGGTGAGGAAAGGGAGGGGATGGTGAGTTAGAGACCTGGGTGGGGGGACTGAGTCCCCGCGGGGGAGGGGAGAAGAGGTTCCGGAAGGGGGAGGAAGGGGTATAGGTAGGATCTAAAGGGGATGGGAGGGGGAGGTTTAGAAGGGAAGTGGGGGAGGAGGGGTCTTTGGAAGGCGGGCCGGGACGAGGGCTCGGGTCTTGGGGCTAGGGTTGGGGAAGTGAGGGCAGCGGGCAGGGGATCAAGGAGGCGAAACGGCCTGGTTCGGAAGGGGGAGGGGCGGACTGGTCCTCGCTGTGCAGGAACGCCCCCATCCCCTCCCCCTCCCCTCCCCCTCCCCTCCCCGCCTCCCAGGCCCTCCCCAGGGCGGGGGCGCCGGCCACTCACTCACCACTCCGGGCCACCAGCTGCGCGAACTGGCCCTGCAGAGGCGGGAAAGAGCGAAATGAGTGGGGGGTCCCGCGGCCCCCGCGCCCGCACAACGCGTCAGGAGCGCGCACGGAGCTGCCGGCCCCGCAGGAATTCCCGAGGGGAGCGGAGAGACCGCCCGGCGCCTGGCAGCGGAGCCGGGTCCCGCGGGGGTCCCGGGCAGGGAAGAGGGGTCTCCCCGCGGGCTTCGCGGGGGAAAACGAGGCTCTCCGCGGGCGGAGGCGGGGCCCTCCAAGCGGCCGTCGGGGCCCGGGCTGGGGAGGGGCGCGGCTCACCTGCCGCGGGGAGTCGCGGAGGCCGGCGCGGGCGTCGGGCGCGGGCTCCGGGCCGTGGTCGCGTCCTCGGGCTGCGCGAGGGGCCGAGGGCCGGGCCGGGCGCGGCCCAGGTGCGGGCGACGCAGGCGGCGCAGGTGGCGGCGAGCAGCAGCAGCGCGGCGCCCAGCGCCCAGGGCAGCGGGCGGCAGGCGCGGGCCGGGGGCGCGGGCGGCCAGGGGGCCTCGGGGTCCGGAGCGGCGGCTGGGCAGCGGCTCATGGCTGGCGCGGGGACTGCGGCCCCCGGGCGGCGCGCCGCGCTTTAAGCGGTCCCGGAAGGCGGCTTTCCGGGGGGCCGGGCCGGGGACCTCGGCGCCGCCCCTAGGGACCTTCCTCCCCGCGCGCCGGCTCTTGGGGTTCCCGCTCGGCCCTTTGATTTCCCAGTTTGTCTGACTCCGGCCGCCCGAGCCAGTCGCGGCTCGTCCCACCCGCAGCCCCCTGCCCTGCACCTCCGTGTCCGCGACTCTCCGCGGGCGGCTCTCTCTGCCGCCGCCCTCTGTCTCCCCATCTCTGTCCCTGTCTCCCTGGCTGGCTCGCTCTCTGCTGTCTCTCTGTGTCTCTCTGCATCTATGGCTCTCTCTCTCTCTTTCTGTGTGTGTGTGTGTGTGTGTCTGGCTCTCTCGCTCTCTCTCCATCTCTCTCCATGTCTCTCCATGTCTCTCTCTACTGTCTACATCTCTGGCTCTCTCATCTCACACTGACTTTCTCTATCTCTGTCTCTCTCCGTCTCTGGCTCTCTATCTCTCCTCTCTGGCAGGCTCTCTCCATTTCTTTCTTTCTTTCTTTCTTTCTTTCTTTCTTCCTTCCTTCCTTCCTTCCTTCCTTCCTTCTTTCCTTCCTTCCTTCTTTCCTTCCTTCCTTCCAGATTTATTTCTTTATTTGAAAGAGTGACAGAGAGGCAGAGAGAGAGAAGTCTTCCATCCACTTGTTCACTCCCCAGATGATCACAAACGCCAGGGCTGGGCCAATCCAAAGCCAGGAGCCAGGAGCTTCCTCTGGGTCTCCCAGGAGGGTGCAAGGGCCCAAGCACTTGAGCCATCTTCTACTGCTTTCCCAGGCCACAGCAGAGAGCTTGGTCGGAAGTGGAGCAGCCAGGACTCAAACTGGCGTCCATTTGGGATGCCAGCACTGCATGCAGCGGCTGTACCCTCTAAGCCACAGCACCGGCCCCTCTCCATCTCTTTATGACACATACTCTCTCTCTGTCTCTCCCTGTGTCTCTGGCTTGCTCTCTCTCTCTCGCTCACTCACTCTCTCTCTCTCCCTCTTTTCTCCTTTGTACCCCAACCTCCATCACACACTGAGACTCCCCCAAACCCACAACTTCTGCAGGGAGGCCCAGAACAGTCAGACCCCAACTGCCTGCCCCCAGTGGAATCAAAGGCCAGGCCAGTCCCACACCTGCATCACCTTCCCCGGGCCCCCCCACCCGCCTTCCCTGGCCCACCCCCACCCACTCCCTGAATGCTTCCCGTCAGCAGTCCCTGGAGACCCCACAAGCAGAAGGCTGGGGAGTCCAGGTACAGAAATTCCCCATTTAGGACAAGGCCGCTCTTGCGCCTGTCGAAGGAAACTCGGATTTCCCGTCCGCTGTGGCCCAGTGGGGGTGGAGCAGGCAGGGTGCAGAGAGGCCAGGCAGCCCCAAAAGAGGAACCTCCCCAATGGAGAGCCCGGCAGCCCTGGGAAAGCCCTGGGCCGTGAGCATGGCCTGACCTCCCTGGGTGCCCCAGGGGGTAGACACCAGCCTGCCCCTTTCCCACCTAGGACGTGCTTGGCAGCAGGAGGGGAGCCATGGCAGCCCCCCACCCGCCAGCAGCCCTGTGCAATTGAGGGCGGGGTGGCGGGGGGGGGGGTTGACTCAACAAGTACCTGGAGACGCCGGCCCCATGCTGCATCTTGGGTCAGGGGCTCCCTGGGGACGAGGCAGAAAGCAGTCCTGAACGGGAGCTGGCATAACTGGAATGGAACAAAATGTGAAACGGCACAACAGCCTGGCCCTTAGCGCTGTCACCTACTGCTGCTCCCCCAGCTCAGCCCCGCCATCGAGGGTGGGGGAGGCCCAGCCAGCAGGGGCCTGGACCAAGATCTCCAGAAACATCCTCGTCCCTCTCGAATCCCACGGTCGGCGCCTTCAAGCCCTTTTGGCTCCGTTGCACCTGCTGGCCCCCATCTGGGAGGTTCTTTCCCCAGACATGGACACCAGCTCACCATTCGTGTCTCTGCTCACACCTCCTCCCAAGCAAAGGTTCCCTGGAGACCACAGCAGAGACCCCCCCAGGGCGGATGGTGGGAAGCAGAACCCAGGAGGGCCACCCCCCACCAAGGCTCAGCATGACTGAACCCACGCACCCCAACTCTGAGAGTGGAAAGCAGCTAAGATATGCATTTGCTGAAAGCGAATCTGCGGCTGGCGCTGTGGCTCTTTGATGCCTGCGCCCACATTGCAATCCTGCTACTCGGCTTCCCACCCAGCTCCCTGCCAGTGTCCACCCTGGGAGGCAGCAGTGCGGGCTCAAGTGCCTGGGCCCCTGCCACCCACAGGGAGACCCCCGATGGAGCTCCTGGCTCCTGGCTGTTGTCAGCATTTGGGAGTGAACCAATGGATTGAAGATATCTACCTGCATCACTACAGATGTGTCCTATATATCATATATATATACCTATCTCCCTCTGTGGGTCACTTTGCCTTTCAAATAAATAAATCTTTTTTAAAAAGTTGACACTGGGGATTGGGGATGTGTTACAAGGATCTTGAGGGGAGGCGATTGTGGTGGAATGAGAAGGCCAAGCCAAGATGGCCCTGGCAAGCGAGCATCAGTTACTCAGGAATGGCTTTGAAACCCACCTGGCAACGGAGCCTGCCTGGCAACAGGCTGTGATTGGATGGCTTCGGAGCCTGCCTGGCGACAGGCTGTGATTGGATGGCTTCGGAGCCTGCCTGGCAACAGGCTGTGATTGCTTAGGGCATAGACCGCCCCTTGACCAGATTGGCTGTCTTGGCTATTTAAGCTGTTGTACCAACTGAAATTAACAAGTCTACAGGCTGCTCACCTCTGGCCCGCTTTCACCCGACTCCCAGGGTCTGGGTGGTGACTCCACACCTCTTGCCCCCACCACACTCCTCCTCTCAGAACAAATCGATGGCAACATCTGGCGCCAATGTGACTGAGAAAGAGACAGCGTGTCGGACTCGGCGAGGTCCCCCCTGGATTTCGGCAAGTAGGCCCCTCGGTGTTGTGTGTGCTGTTCGGTCCTGTGAGGGTGAGCACAGAACCCCCTCCTACGCCCCTTTCCTTGTCCTTGTCCTCGGCCTAAGTGACCCCATGTTAGGCACACACTGCCCAGAAGCGTACGTCGCTTCTCGGCTCCTCCTTTTACTTTCGGTTCGCCCGGCGAATTCACATAAGGGACTGATCATCCCATAATTCGGAACCAAGTCATCTTCCCTCACTCGAGAGAGGTGATGCTCCGGAGACACCGTGTGGGCATACGGCCTTGACCTAACGAATCAAGGAAGTCCCCCACTAAGCACAGGACATACGTACGATCTGATACACCACTATCTGTTTGTCTAACGTAGGGAAACCCCCGCAGAATGCCATCAGCCGCTGAGGTGCTAGGGATTTGCTTTGTTATGGCAGCAGTGCTGTGGGTGCCTTTCCTTTGGCTAGAGTTGGCGTGCCGTGCCGCTCTTAAGTGCTCAAATATGGGAAAGATACCCCCCTCTCAGAATCCTGTGCAGATTACCAAACGTAATGAATCTGTGAGTGATAGGAGCCTGACACTCCAGGTTCCTGTCTCACAGACAACAGCTGATGACTTAGGGAGAGAGAGCTCCAACAGTGAAAATGACAATGTAGCAAATAAGGTAGCAAACAAGGTAGCAAACAATGCAGCAAACAAGGTAGCAATGCCTAGTCAGCCACCCCCCACATACTGGTGGGATGAACTTAGAGGACCTCGAGACAATAACCCATGCAAGGTCATCCCATCCGCACCCAGTGAGGATCCCCACATGTGTGGCAGTCCCCAGGCACCCCAGGCTCTCAGGGCAGCTGCTAGACCCCATCCCACCCACATGTTTGCCGTTAATCTCGAAGTGGACGCAGAATTCAGGCCCTGGATTCCAACGCCCTTAGAAAGGCTTCTGCTAACCAAGGGTCGAGGATATGCTCGTGTCTTTCCAGAGAATGCGGGACAGCCCATTTGGGTACAGCCAGAAACATCAAGCCTGCAACTGACAGCCAACCGGAACCAGCTGAACAAGACTGAGAGTCCACTTTGTTAGCAGACACACCTGCCCTATCATCCTACCCTGAGAAATTGCCCATAGCCACATCCATTACTGTTTTATAACCCCACTAGCTCTGGTCAGCCACTCAAACGGCCCACAGCCTGTGTGTGGTCATGCCATTCCTGATAACCGTTATTCCTCATTCCTACCCCTATCTGAGCAAGCAATCCTGTGGTCTCTCGATTTGAGCACTGGTTAGTCAATGACGGGTAAGATCCCCTGGGGGACAACCTAAGACAGGCACAGCTGCGTACGGAGACCACATGGAAACGGGGTCAACAATGGTATGGCCAAGAATCATGCCTCCCGTTGCTCAAAAATAAACAAAACGGGGGAAATGTAGTGGAATGAGAAGGCCATGCCAAGGTGGCCACTGGCAAGCGAGCGTCAGTTAGTCAGGAATGGCTTTGAAACCCACCTGGCTTTAGAAACTGCCTGGCAACAGGCTGTGATTGGTTGGAGCATAAACCGCCCCTTGACCAGATTGGCTGTCTTGGCTATTTAAGCTGTTGTACCAACTGAAATAAAGGAGTCTGCTGGCCGCTCACCTCTGGCCCACTTTCACCGGACTCCCAGGGTCTGTATGGTGACTCCACACCTCTTGCCCCCACCATGCTCCTCATCTCAGAACGAATCCACAGCAACAGGAGATGACTTAAATTTCTTAATTTTTTTTAAAGATTGATTTTTTTATTTGAAAGTCAGAGTTACAAAGAGAGAGGAGAGGCAGAGAGAGAGGTTTTCCATCCACTGGTTCACTCTCCAACTGGCTGCAACGGCCAGAGCTGTGCCGATCAGCAGCCAGGAGCCTCTTCCAGGTCTCCCAAGTGGGTGCAGGGGCCCAAGGACTTGGGCCATCTTCTACTGCTTTCCCAGGCCATAGCAGAGAGCTGGATCGGAAGTGCAGCAGCCGGGACTCGAACCGGCATCCATATGGGATGCCAGCACTGCAGGCAGCAGCTTTACCTTCTATGCCACAGTGCCGACCTCATAAATTTCTTAAATTTGAGAGTGAGAAGCAAAGAGAGCTCCCAGCCACTGGTCCACTGCCCAGGTGGCCACAACAGCCAGTGCTGGGCCAAGCCAAAGCCAGGAGCCAGGAGCTCCATCTGGGTCTCCCATGTGGGTGGCGGGGACCCAAGGACTTGAGCCCTTACTGCTGCCCACCAGGGTCTGCACCAGCAGGGAGCCAGGAATGGCTCTGACATGGGACCTGCTTGTCTGCCACTAGCCCCCGAAACCCCTCCCACGGATGATCTCTGCTAGATCAAGACACACTTCCTGGAGGGGGTGGCGGCTCACTTGACCTCAGGGGCAGAAGAGGGGCCCCCAGGCGAAGACGGGGGTGCTGTCTCCTCCAACACCTCCCTGCAAAGTCTCTCCCTTGAGACCCGCCCCCCTCCCAGAGGGCAGGTAAGCAGGGCCTCAGCCCACCCTCACTGCTGAGCCCGGAGGTGTGACTCCCACTGGGACGGGTGCTGGGAGGGTGATGCTGGTGACACCACGGCGGGCGGGGCTGCCTGGCTCAGACGTCCCAACCGCAGCACACCCGCGTCACGGCGCTCCGGCTGTGGCCTGGCAAGACTCTCAGCAAAGAGGACTGGGCTCCCACAAGCTGTCATCCACCCTGTGACAGCCTCCGCCCCCGCTAAACACAGTGAGACCTGAGCAGAATCAGAGAGGAGCAGGTGCAGAAATCTGGGAGAGCCCCGGCAGGCTTTTGGCCACGTGGGACCCCTGCACCTGGCGCCGGAGAGCCTGGCTTTAAATCCTGGCTCCATTTCTGACCCAGCTCCCTGCACATGCGCACCCCAGGAGGCAGCCATGGTGGCTCAAGTGCCTGGGCCCCCGCCACCCACGTCGGAGACCCGGATGGAGCTCCTGGCTCCTGGCTCTGGCTTCAGCCAGGCCCAGCCCTGGTGGCTGTGGGCATGTGGGGAGTGAACAAGTGAAGCAGCGATCTCTGCTTACAACGTACCCCATGGGGTGATGTAGCCGGGGTGTCAAGCGGGGACAGGCACTTCACTTGGGTCATCTGCAGAGGTGACCTCAGAGTCGTCCAGATTCCTCTTTCTGTGGCTTTTGTCAGCTTAGGCAATCCTCAGGCTGTGGTCTGCCCTGGGCCAGGGCTTTGCAATAAACAGGCTGGCCGGGGGCTTGCAGCTGCTGGGTAGGAGACACCAGTGAGGAGGGTCCTTGGGCGCTGTCCATCCATCCATCCTCCTGGCTGGTCAGACTCCTTGGCCAGGCGCCATCTCATTCCCTGTCCTGAATGCTGTATGTGTGTGTGTGAGACAGAGACAGAGAGAGGGAGGGAGGAAGGGAGACAGAGAGAGAGAGGGAGAGAGAGGGAGAGGGAGGGCTCCTCCATATGCTGATTAACTCTCCAAATACTCCCAGGAGCCAGGGCTGGGCCAGACCGAAGCCAGCAAACCAGACACAATCCGGGTCTCCCACGTGGGTGGCAGGGACCCAAGGACATGAGCCATCACCTGCTGCCTCCCAGGGTGGCACAGCTGGCCTTGAACCCAGGCCCTCTGAATGGGACGTTGGCTTGTGTGCATAAGACCATGATGCCAAACGCGCACACACCTGTGTCTCAATCCCAACTCTCACAGCCCAGGCTTGGTGAACATCCCTGATTCCAGCGTGGGCCCTCACTCTCAGCCCTGTCCACCCGTCCAGACATCTCCTGTCTTCCACTCTCTTGGAGAATGAACGTTTTTTCCACTCTGACGGAGAGAGGGGGTGATATGTGGGGGACTTGAAGACGTTCGTGGAAATGGCATGGGAAGAGAAGTTTATTTGTGTGTACAAAATTTTTCAAAGTCCACACACGCACCCACACCCCGGACTGGAGTACCAGAGACCCAGTCCCACCTCCGACTGCCAAGTTCAGCTCCCTGCTAACGCACACCCTGGGAGGCAGCAGATGAAGGCCCAAGTGCTTGGTCCCTGCCTCCCACGTGGGAGACCTGGACTGAGTTCTGGCTTCTGGCTTTGGCCTGGCCCAGTCCTGGCTGTGGTAGGCATTTTGGGAGTGAACCAGTGGCTGGGAGCTCTCATTCTCCCCTCCCCCTCTATTGCTCTGCCTTTCAAATAACTTATAAAATTATTTTAAAATAAGGGACTTCAAAAAGTTAATATTGAATATTATAAAAATCTATGCATCCATTTCAATAGTTGTTCACCCCTCAAAATGTCTTTTAATTCCAATTTCCATGAACTTTTTAAAGAACCCCTCATATCGTTAGCACATTTGCTTCATTTTTCTTTTTAGATTTATTTATTTGAAAAGCAGAGTGGAAGAGAGAGACAGAGAGAATCTTCCATCCACTGGCTCACTCCCCAAGTACCCACAGCAGCCAGGGGCAGGCTGAAGGGGAGGGGCCAGGGACTGCATCCGGGGCTCCTGCATCCCGGACCGAGCACTTGGGCCATCACTGCTGTTTTCCCAGGCCACCAGCAGGGAGCTGGATCAGAAGCCCAGCAGCCAGAACCGAGCTGGCGCTCAGATCGGTGGACTTTCAGGGGGCCTGGGTCCTGGCTCAGCTGGGCTCGACAAGTGCATGGTGGGTGTTGCAGGAGGGAGCAATTGAGCTGTGGGATTCCACACCTGTGGAAGGTGGAGGGGGCAGGGAGGGAAATGGAGTCATCTAAATCAGTCCCTAGAAAGGGCAGGTCCAGGTCTCCCCAGGGCCAAACAGCCCTCCCACGTGAGAGTGCATCTGGGCTGTGGGCACGCCAACTGCCAGGTGCATCTGTGCAAAGCAACTCAGCTGTGTGGCATCGGGGTGCGTCCTCAGTGGCCCTGGGGACTGTGCACCTCCAAGGTGGGGCTGTGGCCCCGGGAATCCAGGTGCTCATGGGTGTTCTTTCCAGGTGAGGAAACCGAACCCCCTCGGCTTCCCATCCCAGCTCTGCCTCTCGCTAGCCGCACCAGAACCTGGGTGGAAACATTCCTCTATTTGTCTGTGCCTTGGTTTTCCCATCTATGAAATGGGACCAGCTTGTGGGACTGTCATTCAGAATCATGGAGTCCGGGGCCGGCGTGGTGGTGCAGCGGGTTAAGCCTCTGCCCGCCGGGGCTGGCATCCCATATTGGAGCTCCGGTCAAGTCCCTGGCTGCTCCACTTGCCATACAGCTCCCTGCTAGTGCACCTGGGAAGGCAGTGGGGGGGGGGGGGGGAACACCAAGGTCCAAAAACTTGCAGAGAGACAGAGGGGCAGGGGTGTCTGTGGCCGGGTCATTCAGAGTGGAAGTGACCTCAACAGCCAGCACAAAGCATATCGCTGCTCTCAGAGCCGGGGCAGCGCTGGCTCAGTAACCGTCTCCAGCCACGGGCAGAGCCAGCGAGACGCGGGGGGGCTGTGTCCGGAACGCGGGCTCCCTCCTCGGCGCCCAGATCTCTTGGTTTAAATATTTCTGGAAGGTGAGCCGAAACGGGGGAGGGGCAGGGAACAGAGGGTGCGAGCCCGTCACTGAATGTGATTGTGTCTGAATGCATTTTTCACGCGTTCGGGTTTTTTTCTTTCTTTTTTTTAACGTGAAGCGCAGAACCATGACCAAGAAGACACGCGCCCAAACAGAAACTGGCGGTGAGGGCTGTTTGGAAGAAGGGAAAATTTAGCACCCGTGACATCAAAGGCAGGAAGTGGTGTTCCCCTCTGGGGGCAGGGGAGCCAGTGATGGGGAAGACCCAGGCAGACTGGGGAGGGGACCGGGACCCCTCCTCCTAGGGGCAGGGGAGCCAGCTCCTTGCTGGGAAGCCAGCCACCTGCTCCGGGAGGGGCTCCCCCAGCCCCCATGGAGAGACACAGAGACGGGGACACAAAACAACACACAAAGGGAGAAACCGAAGGAAGTCCACAGACAGCACACACACACACACACACAGGCGCAGGGCGTGTCATCGGGGGCGTGAGCAGAGCACACCCCCACAGACACACGCTCCCACGCACACCAACACACACCGAGGACTCCACCACAGAAACCCAGGACAGGCACCAGAGCAGGGCCCGTGCCAGGACACGCATGGTGGGGGACTCGGACACACAACCCAAGCACGCACAAAGTCACCCTGATACAGCGTGGGCACCCGGCTGGTGCACAGCCACAATCGCACACACAAAGACAGAGAGACACACAGTCCAAGACACACACAACAGGCACCAACCTCAGACCACCCGAGAGCCACATAGGGAGACCCAGGTCCCACCCCAAGACCACCCAGCACCCACTCTGCCCGGAGGACGACCCAAGACCCACCCACCGCAATGGGCCCATGCCCCAGCCGCGAGGCCGCCTACGACCCCACCACCACCACCACGAGGAGACCTGCTCTTTCTGGGGACCCCGAGTCTGGACCCCGTGACGCCCAGGGTGGGCGCAGGGCGCCCTCTGGCGGACCAGGAGCCTCAGCGCGGGAGCACAGGAGTCCCCGGGGTGCAGGCGCCGAGGTGCGGGGGGGGCTTGGGGCCGGGAGGTGGGAAAGCGCCCTGGGGGGCGGGGAGACGGGGGGAGAGGGGCCCTGGCTGCGGGAACAGAGATCCGGGAGGCAGGACGAGCTGGAAGCCAGGAGCCCGGGGCACCGGGACCCCCGCCCGCCCCGGCCGGGCAGCCCCGGGCACCCGGGGGAGACCCGCCAAGTCCAGGGGCCGCGCCCGGCCTATGAGGCGCGGCGAGGGCAGGGGCGGGGCGGCCGGTGGACGCAGAGTCCAGGGCTCTGCTCTCGGCCGGAAAGTGACCGCGCAGGGATTGCCCAAGGTCAGGAGCGCCCAGCACCCGGCCGGGGCCCGCGGGTCCAAGAAAAAGCTGGGCCCGACCGCTCCAGAGAGGACCCCGGGCTCCCAACCCAGCCCACGTCCGCCGTCATTCTCTCGCGGTCCCGCCCACTTCCTAGCTGTCAGTCTGCCGGGCCCTGCCCACTTCCCTGTCATTCAGCCTAGTCCCCGCCCACTTCCCTGTCAGTCTCCCAAGGCCCCGGCAGGTTCAGCCTCCCGGCTCCTGTTCACTCTTCAGTCCCTCCCACTCTCCCTGTCATTCACCCTAGTCTCCGCCCACTTCCGAGCCATCTGTCTCCCAGGTCCTGCCCACTTCCCTGTCATTCTCCACAGGCCACGCCCACTCCCAGCCATCTCCCTCTCGGGCCCCGCCCAATCCCACGTCCTTTGCTAGTGTCTCGAAGCCACGCCCACCAGGAAGTGGGCACTGCCCGTGCTGCGGCCCCATCCAGGTGGACACCCCCGCCCCAGGCTGTGGTCGGCAGAGCCGCCCACGTGGCTGTGGCCCTGCCCCAGCGCGGGCCACCAACACACTGGTGACTCTGGATGCGTTCTGTCTGATGCAGGCTGAGCCCTTCCCCACCAGCCCCCAGCCCCAGGGCCTGTGTGCGCTTAGCCAGTGGGGGGTGCCCCAGGGCTCGCACGCCCGCTGTGCGAGTGCACACCCCCCCCACACGCCCAGTGCTGGTGTCTGTGGGCAGGTTCTGTCTTTGGGTTGTGTCTGGGTCTCTCTGAGTGTCCCGTTGCATGTCCCCGTGTATGGCTGGCTGCACGTGTTGTATGTGTGTGCAGCTGGGTCTGTGTTGCACTTACATGCGTGTCCCTCCCTGGCTGCCAGGTCCCCACCCGCACATGTAACCAAGTGCAGATTGAAAACATTGTTTTAAAAAAGATTCATGGCCGGCGCCGTGGCTTAACAGGCTAATCCTCCACCTGCGGCGCCGGCACACCGGGTTCTAGTCCCGGTCGGGGCACCGGATTCTGTCCCGGTTGCCCCTCTTCCAGGCCAGCTCTCTGCTATGGCCCGGGAAGGCAGTGGAGGATGGCCCAAGTGCTTGGGCCCTGCACCCCATGGGAGACCAGGAGAAGCACCTGGCTCCTGCCTTCGGATCAGCGAGATGTGCTGTCCGCAGCGGCCATTGGAGGGTGAACCAACGGCAAAAAGGAAGACCTTTGTCTCTGTCTCTCTCTCTCTCACTATCCACTCTGCCTGTCAAAAAAAAAGATTCATTTATTTATCTGAAAATCAGAGTTACACAGAGAGAGAAGGAAAGGCAGAGAGAGACAGAGGTCTTCCATCGATTGATTCACATCCCAAGTGGCCACATCAGCCATGGCTGGGCCATGCCAAAGCCAGGAGCCAGGACCTCCATCCGGGTCTCCCACGTGGACGGCAGGGACCCAAGCACTTGGGCCATTTCCACTGCCTTCCCAGGCACATTAGCAGGGAGCTGGATCAGAAGTGGAGCAGCCGGGACCTGAACCTGGCACTCTGAGATGGAGTGAGGGCTTCTCAGGAGGTTGTTTGGCACTGGGGTTGTGGCACAGTGGGTTAAGCCACTGTCTGGGACACCGGCATCCCAAGTCCTTGGGCCCCTGCACCCACGCAGGAGACCCGGAAGGAGCTCCTGGCTTCTGGCTTTGGCCTGGCCCAGTCCTGGCTGTTGTAGCCATTTGGTAAGTGCATCATTGGATGGAAGATATTGGTATCTCTGCCCTTCAAATAAATTAAAGGGGGGGGGGCGGTACCTTGGCTCACTTGGTTAATCCTCTGCCTGCAGCACCGGCATCCCATATGGGCGCCGGGTTCTAGTCCCGGTTGCTCCTCTTCCAGGCCAGCTCTCTGCTGTGGCCCGGGAAGGCAGTGGAGGATGGCCCAAGTGCTTGGCCCCTGCACCCGCATGGGAGAGCAGGAGGAAGCACCTGGCTCCTGGCTTTGGATTAGCGCAGCGCCGGCCATGGCAGCCATCTGGGGGGTGAACCAATGGAAGGAAGACCTTTCTCTCTGTCTCTGTCTATAACTCTGTCAAAATAAATGTAAAAAAATAAATTTTAAATAAATTTTTTAAAAAGTCCAGATAAGGGGGGAGGCCTGGGGGTTGAGGGGGCCGACGGAGAGCTGGCACTTCCTGGAGAGGGGCACCTGCTTTGTCACACACGCAGCGAGAGGGAAGAGAGCCGCCTCCTGGGGCAGACGGGAAACTCTCACCCCGCCTATGCGTACAGCAGGAGGCAGCCCCGCCCCTACTCTGGGGACTTGGGAAGTCTCTCCCTTCCTCTGCCTCGTCCTCATGGGAAAGAAAATCCCCGTTTTCAGGTAGTTGGGGGAAGCCAGCCCTCTTTCCCTGTGTAACAGGAAGGCATGCTCACCATGGAGGTGAAACAGGGAGATGCCCCGCCCCTTTCCCCAGTGCAACAGGAAGTCCCGCCCCTTTCAGATAGGAAACAGGAAATCCCGCCCATGTCTAACATAAATCAGGGAGACTTCTCACCCCTTTTTCCTGCTGTAACAGGAAGTCCTGCCCCCTTTCAGATAGGAAACAGGAAATCCCGCCCATGTCTAACATAAATCAGGGAGACTTCTCACCCCTTTTTCCTGCTGTAACAGGAAGTCCTGCCCCTTCTGGATATGGGATAGGAAGCTGCTCACCTGTTCTAGCTATCTGACAGGAGACTGTGTATATGTTACATGTTACACAAGAGGGCGGCCCGGCCCGTTTCCTGGTGTAACCGGAAGTCCCGCCCCTTCTGGTATGGGACCGGAAGTCCTGCCCTTGGCTGCCGTCAAATAGACCACTTACCCCTCTTCTTGGTGAAACAGCAGGCCTACTGCTGTAGGAAATGCTGGCCGTGAGAGAAGTCTCCCGTTTGTGCGTGGTGAAATGCAAAGCCCCACCCCGTGGCCTGGGCTAGCGGGAACCGGCTGGCCCTTTTCCTTACGAGCCCCTGGGCGCCTCCATCTTGGGCGCCATGGCCGGCTACCCTCCGACCAGCATTGCCAAGAGAAGCACAGGCCGCCTGTGTCCCCACTTCCCGGCCGTGAGGCGGCCGGACCCCGCCTCCTTCAACCGTGAGAGCAGCTCCGTCACCAAGTGCACCTGCACCGGGCACCCCGACGCCGGCCTCAAGGCCGAGCGAGTGGGTGGACAGGGTGGGGCGCGCAGGGAGCTCCCCCACCCCGGCCGCCTGGCCTTGGCCCTGCTCTCCGCCCGCCGCCTCCCAGGAAATCCCTCCTTCGGGATGTATCCAGGGCTGAGCGTTGGCAGGAGGCGGGCCACGCACGTGGTAAGGCCAGAGAATGTCCCATTGTCCGCCGGCCGCCACCCCCTGCTTGGTGCCAGCAGCGCCAGGCACGGCTCCTGGGGCTGGGAGGGCTTCAGCCTTCTGCAAAACTCTGAGGCTTCATTCAGCCTCCCCGTGTAGGAGCCCTCTGTCCGCCTCTCCGCACAGCTGCAGAGGCCCCCGCTGGGCTACAGCTGTTCAGGGCCGAGCCGCACCCAAGCCAGGGCACAGGAAACCGGCCCCACGAGGCCTGGGCGGTGAGGTGCAGGGAAGGGCCAGCGACCCAGAGGCCCGGGGACACAAAGACGGCACACACACCACAGTGCTGGAGTCCCACGCCTGGGAGCCAGCCCAGAGCTCCACGGAGGGCAGGTCCGGCCCGGGGCAGTTGACCGCACTGAGTTGCAACAGTTTCGACTCCATTTGACTGACTGCAGCCTTTTAAACTTTTATCTTAAAAAAAAAGTAACAAGGTAACCTCAGCATCCTGTAGGCATACGGAGGTGAGGCTGTAGACGAGGATTGCCGGGGCTCTGATGGCCCCGTCCCTGGCCGGAAGGGTGTGTGACACCTTGGGGCGACACCGAACCTCCTTGGGCCTCCGTGCCCTCATCTGTGCAATGGGTGGGCATACAGCCCCTGGCTCCTGCCACTGTGGATTGATTGACGGGTGGAGACACGAACAGACAGGCACTCAGAGCAGGATTTGGTGACGGGGTCCACCCTGAACGTTCCCACTGATGAGAGGGGGCACAGACACCCCCTCTGCCCTCCCCCACCCGTTGCACTGACTCTGGGCTCCCAGGCCAGGCGGAAGTGGCAGAGCACATGTGGCCCAGAGGCCGCAGCCTGCAGCTGGGTGTCACTGGCTTGTGGAAGGGCGGTCAGTTTCGCGAGCCGGATGGCCTGGGTGTGGAGGAGTATTCTGTCCCGGGAAGCGTGACCCGATGGCACCCTGCAGCTCCCCAAGCAGCCGCCTGATTGTCCTTGTGTCCCGGAAGTAGATGAACCTGGTCTCCGATCGTGCTGGGGTTTGTTTTCTGTTTTGCATTTCACAGTCAGGAGCCCATTTCTTGTGTGGCTGTGCTAGGGTTCCCGGCCAGGCCAAGGCAGTGTGGTTGGAAGCAGTGGGGGCGCTGGGCCACCTGCACGAACTCGGTTGACTGCTCGGGAAATCCTAGCGGCAGCGTCTTCCCAGATCCCCTACACCTGTCTCGTCTCAGGGCGCAGCCGGTCTGGCTCTGACACATGGGCAGTTGTTAAAAAAAAAAAAAATGCAGCCCCCATCTTCACAGGGCTGCCTCCACCCCCATCCCGGTACCTAGCTCCGCGTGCAGGCCTGCTCCCCGGGAGAGAAGACCAAGCCCCTGCGGCCCACCATCCAGTTCATTTTCCTATCCCTAGCTCTGCTCATCGGCTTCGTCCTGACCTTGGACAGCGGGCACCACCCCCAGGACACAGGGTTCCTGCAGGGAGCCCCATGGCTTTGTGGGTGGTAGGTGTACACTAGGGGGCGCCGGGGGACCAAGGTGAGTCTGCTCACCTGAGAGCAAACCTGACACTTGCAGCACCCTGGGGTCAGAGCCCCCCCTCCCAGGAGCCAGCGTTTGGGGAGGGATCCCAGTGACGGTGCCTGCCCCTGTCCCCTCCACGCTCGAAAGCTTTCCACATCACCTGCTGGGCAGGGCCAGGGCCCAGCGGCCCCAGACGCTAGCAGGCTAGCGCTAGACGCTAGAACCCGGGGTGCCGGCGCCATAGGCGGAGAATTAGCCAAGTGAGCCGCTGCGCTGGCCCCATTCCTTTTCATGTGTTAGAAAACAGCTAAGGCCACCTTGGGGGTTCACACGGTCTTGACCTCTGTCTGCCAGGTGTGGGTGTGGGGCGCCTCCCAATCAGGGCCCCGCTTCCCTGTGGCCAGCCCCCTGGCTGTCATGGCGCTGGCACTCAGGGTGCGTGCCTCTGCCGTGAGAGCAGGACACGAGGCAGCGCCCTCACCCCCACCCCCCACCCCGGCCTCTGGCCACCCGATGTGCATCCCATCCCTCAGTCCAGGATCCCAGGTGTCTCCAGACATTGGCAGGCATGGGCCGGGAGGCAGAACGGCGCCCCGTCGAGAATTCCTCTGTTAGGGGGTTCCACTGACTCCCCCAGGACCCTCTGCATCCCATAATTACCTGAGCTGCTCAAGCCCTTGCATGCTGCATGCACTGTTTTTTGGTTTTTTTGTTTTGTTTTGTTTTTTTGGGTTTTTTTTTTTTGACTGGACAGTGAGAGAGAGAGAGAGAGAGAAAGGTCTTCCTTTTTGCCGTTGGTTCACCCTCCAATGGCCACTGTGGCCAGCACACCACGCTGATCCAAAGCCAGGAGCCAGGTGCTTCTCCTGGTCTCCCATGCAGGTGCAGGACCCAAGCACTTGGGCCATCCTCCACTGCCTTCCCGGGCCACAGCAGAGAGCTGGCCTGGAAGAGGGGCAACCGGGATAGAATCCGGCGTCCCGACCGGGACTAGAACCCGGTGTGCCGGCACCGCAGGCGGAGGATTAGTCTATTGAGCCGCAGCGCCAGCCTGTACGCACTGTTTTTTAAAGATTTATCAATTTGAAAGGCAGAGGGATAGAGAGAGAGAGAGGGAGAGACAGAGAGAGAAATCTCCCATCCACTGGTTCATGCCCCAAATGGCCACAACAGCTCGGGTTGGGCCAAGCTGAAGCCAGAGAGCTGGGAGCTCCATCCAGGTCTCCCACGTGGGTGGCAGGGATGTAAGCACTTGGGTTATCACCTGCTGCATCCCGGGATGCACCAGCAAGAAGCTGGATTGGGGGTAGCCAGAACCCACTTAGATACAGTGGTCTGCCTGCCCAAACCCGTAGGTACCTTTCCTGCAGGTTCAGATACGTGATCTAAAAACACTGAATGGAAAGTTCCAGACACTCACAGCATGTCAAGTGGTGTGACATTCTGAGCAGCCTGATGAAATCTTAGGCCATCGCACCCTGTCCCACTGAGTCACCCCTTTGTCCACCTGGGTCCCGGTCACCAGCTGGACTATCAGGGCACCCCAGGGCTTGCGTGCAGGTCACCCTCGTTTTACTTCAGAAGGGCCCCGGAGTGCAAAAGCAGCGATGCTGGCGATTCCCAGCTGCCAAAGAGAAGCCATGAAGTGCTCCCCTTACGTGAAAAAGTGAGCGTCCTTGGCCTCAGAAAAGTCGCTGTATGCTGAGGGACGGGCATTTGGGGCCCCCTGGCACCCCCGCCTCCCAGACCAGACTTTCCGGGTTGAGTTCCAGCTCTGCTCCAGCCCCCTGGAAGGCAGCCGGCTCAGGGGTTGGCTCTCTGCTGCCCACGGGGGGGAGACCCAAGCTGTGCTCCCAGCTCCTGGCTTCAGCCGACCCAGGCATTTGGGGAGTGAGCCAGTGAAGGGACAATCTCTCCATCTCTCTCTTGGTCTAATAAATGAAAATCAAAAGAAAAAAAACTAACAGCCATACTGTCTAATACCAAGACACCTTGCCACAGCTCAGTGGGTACGGAGTAGCTCTTGCGTGCAGGAATACCCCAGGCAGGTGTGTCCCATGGAGTTTCCTTACTTATGGCTGGAAGGAGAGGTGACAGTCTTTAGTTAGCTCCATCTCCAGTCTGCCTTGTCTGGAAAACTGCCGCAACTGGAAGGAATTTTGTGAATGGAACAATTTTCTTGAGAGAAGTTGCAATAAAATGTGGATTTGGCCGGTGCCACGGCTCAATAAGCTAATCTTCCGCCTGTGGTGCTGGCACTCGGGGTTCTAGTCCCGGTCAGGGCGCCAGATTCTGTCCCGGTTGCCCCTCTTCCAGGCCAGCTCTCTGCTGTGGCCCGGGAGTGCAGTGGAGGATGGCCCAAGTACTTGGGCCCTGCACCCACATGGGAGATCAGGAGAAGCACCTGGCTCCTGTCTTCGGATCAGCACGGTGCGCCGGCCGCATCACGCCAGCCACAGTGGCCATTGAGGGGGTGAACCAACGGAAAAGGAAGACCTTTCTCTCTGTCTCTCTCTCTCACTGTCCACTCTGCCTGTCAAAAAAAATATGCAAAAAAAAAAATGAACATTTAGCCTAGCTGTTTTTTTTTTAAGATTTATTTATTTTATTTAAAAGTCAGAGTTAGAGAGAGAGAGAAGGAAAGGCAATGAGAGAGAGACAGAGAGAGAGAGAGAGGTCTTCCATCCACTGGTTCACTCCCCAAATGGTCCCAATGGCCAGAACTGAGCTGAGCCAACACCAGGAGCCAGGAGCTTCTTCAGAGTCTCCCACATTGGTGCAGGGGCCCAAGGACTTGGGCCATCTTCTGCTGCTTTCCCAGGCCACAGCAGAGAGCTGGATTGGAAGAGGAGCAGCCGGGACTAGAACCGGCACCCACATGGGATGGCAGCACTGCAGGCTGGGGCTTTAACCCACTGTGCCACAATGCTGGCCCTGGTGGTTTTTAAATGACACACCTAGAAGTCATAATCATAGCAAAATGCGATCTACAGGTTGTTTGTTGTTTTTTGTGTTTTTGTTTTGTTTTGTTTTTAAAGAAACAGCTCTCCGCCAGCGCCGCGGCTCACTAGGCTAATCCTCCGCCTTGCGGTGCCGGCACACCGGGTTCTAGTCCCGGTCGGGGCACCGATCCTGTCCCGGTTGCCCCTCTTCCAGGCCAGCTCTCTGCTATGGCCCGGGAAGGCAGTGGAGGATGGCCCAAGTCCTTGGGCCCTGCACCCCATGGGAGACCAGGAGAAGCACCTGGCTCCTGGCTTCGGATCAGTGCGGTGCGCTGGCCGCAGCGGCCATTGGAGGGTGAACCAACGGCAAAAAGGAAGACCTTTCTCTCTGTCTCTCTCTCACTGTCCACTCTGCCTGTCAAAAATTAAAAAAAAAAAAAGAAAGAAAGAAAGAAACAGCTCTCATCTGCTGGTTCACTCCCCAAATGCCCACAGCAGCCGGGGCTGGGCAGAGGCTAAAGTTAGGGGCCCAGAACTCAGTCACAGCCTCCCAGGTGGGTGGCAGGGACCCAAGGACTTGGGCCCTCACCGCAGGAAGCTGGAGGCCGAGCGCACCCACGTCTGGAACCCTGGCTCTACATGGGATGCAGTCCCAGTCTCTCTGACATGAGGCCAGCACGTCTCTGGTGGGAGTGTCCTGGGTGCCCCCCACACACACCTGTACACTCACACGCACACACACACGTGCAGATCTGACACAGGAAATGCCTTCAAACACTGCCAAATGTGGGGTCAATGTGAAGTCTCAATCCCACGGCCAACAGTGGCTTCCGCACCTGCTACACCTCCGGGAACAAGTCCTCTGGATAACAAGTGCTTAAGTGGGTGAGGGCGGAGTCCTGGGAATGAGGCCTTCCCCTGGGGGCGGCACAGGAAGTCCCAGCCAGCCCGGGATAAGGATTGCAACTCCAGGAGACACAAGGTATCAAGGACTCCGGGCCATCTCCCTGGGCCCTCCCAGCGGCCCTGGCCGGGCTGGAGTTTTCCACCGGGAACTCAGGCGGCCGGAGCAAAATGACTTGGCCAACACGAGACGCAAGTGCAGCAGGCGCTCAGCCTGGCGGTTAAGAAGACCCCCCCTCCCCGCCACGGGATGCCCACCTCCTATATCGCCAGGCCTGGGGTTCAACTCCCAGCTGCAGCTCCCTGCTCACGTGCACCCTAGGAGGCACCCGGGTTCTAGCCCCTGACACCGGGAGCCCCTCCCCACAGTCGAGGTCCAGGCGTTTGGGGAGGGAGCTAGGGCATCTGTGTGTGCCTGTAAGAAAGGCAGGAAGGGCGGTGTGTCACGGTTACAATGCTGACGCACTGAAGAGTTTTTCTGGGGGAGCGAGGCGGCCCCCAGGGGCCCACCGTCACCCCGCCCCCTTATGTAACCCAGCTGTCAATCTGGCGCCCCGACGCTCAGCCCTGCCAGTGACCCCACCTGCCACCGGCCCAAAGGGAAACCGGGATTTGGCTCACTACGCAGCTTCCAGACAAATCCGTAGGGGAACCCTCGCCATCTCGTAGCTCTGGAGCCCCCGGCCCAGCCCCACTAGGGGTCTGCGTGGGAGCGAGGACGCCTTGACGCAGGGCCTGGGCGGGGCGGGGGTTGCGGGCAAGGTGGCGGCGGGGGACTCCCCATTGCTGCAACCCACGCGCGTCCAGGCCCAGCCGCGGGGTGGGGGCGTGCTCGGGACCCCGGTGCGCCGCAGCTGCAACCCCCGTGGTCGCGCAGGCTGCGGGAGAGCCAGATCCCGACACTGCCCCCGCCCCCGGCGCGCGTCCCAACGCCCTGGGCCCGGGGCGGGACCAGGGGGCGGAGCGGGCCGGTGACCGGGCGTGACGCGCGCTCCGCCCGCGCATATAGAGGCGCCGGGGGCGCTGGGACTGAGCTTCGCCTCTGCCACCGTCGCAGCCGCCGCAGCAGCGCCCCGCGTCCGCGCCCCTGCAGCCGCCGCGCCCAGCATCCGCGCCACCGCCATGCGGGAGATCGTGCACCTGCAAGCCGGCCAGTGCGGCAACCAGATCGGTGCCAAGGTGCGCGGGGCCGGGCTGGGCTCCTGCAGCTGTCCGGAGCCCCTCTGCTCGTGGCCTTTGGGGACCCGGGTGCCCCCGGGGGCCGGGGAGCAGCGCCCCAGGGATGGTGGGGGATGGGGCGCTGGGGACCGAGCCCGGCTGGAAACAAAGGCTCGGACGGGGGATGGGGGTGGGGCCCAGCCTGCGGTCCGCCGGCCACAGCTGGCTTCACAGCTGGCCGCTGTCCCCTGCAGGCGCACAAAGAGACCCCGCCCCTCCCCCACGCCGCAGCCGGGGTGCGCGGGTGCCGACCGCGCCGCCCCGCCCCCACCGCCGCCTTCTTGCTGCCTCATCTCCACCATCCCTGTCGGTCCTCAAGTCACCTGCCTGAGGGACAGGTGGCGGCTCCGGGGCTCTCGAGGCAGGGGTCCTGGGCCTGGCCGCCAGCTCTTGGCCTCTCCCAACCCTCCCCTCCCCCTCGGCTCTCTTTCTCTCCAGTTTTGGGAGGTGATTAGCGATGAGCACGGGATCGACCCCACCGGCACCTACCACGGGGACAGCGACCTGCAGCTGGAAAGGATCAATGTCTACTACAACGAGGCCACAGGTACATTCCCCAGAGCCCCGGGCCGGAGCGGGGGCGGGCAGGGCCGAGGAGGGGCCGCCCGGCTGCCCACCATCTGTTTCCCCGCAGGGGGCAATTATGTTCCCAGAGCCGTGCTGGTGGACCTGGAACCCGGCACCATGGACTCCGTCCGCTCCGGCCCCTTTGGCCAGATCTTCCGGCCTGACAACTTCGTGTTTGGTGAGTCCCTGGCGTGACACAATGGGAGCCCCCTCGCTTCCTGAAAATTCTCTTCCCAGCGCCAGGGAGTCAGCTGTGACCAGAGGGCCCCAGTCCCCCGCCAGCCGCCATGGGAGCCCTGAGGGGGCATTGGTACAGCAGAGAGTCCAGGGAAGGCCTCCTGGAGGAGGAGGCATTGTATTAATTTGTTTCAGAAGCGGAAGACAGGCAGGCAGAGAGAGAGAGGTCCCCATCCTCTGGTTCACCCCCAAATGCCTGCAATGGCTGGGGCTGGACTGAGGCCAGAGCCACGAGCTAGAAACTCCAGCTCGGTCCCCGTCACCCAAGCCATCACTGCTCCTACCACCCGTGGTCTGCACTGGCAGGAAGTAGGAGCCAACCATGGCACTGTGGTGTGGGGGCCACGGGTGTCCTAACCACTAGGCTGAACGCCCCCAGGAGGCGACATTTCCATTCAGCGACCTGGACCGGAGCCGGACGCCTGGCTGCAAATGGCAGCTCTGCTACTTGATGCCTTTGATAAACAATTAGTGAGCACCTACTGCATACAGGTGCGGGGGTCACGTTCCAGCGGCTGCCCCCTTCCCCCTCCCCAGTGGAGGAGACAGATCGAAGCTAGCCACGGATCCAGCCAGCAGGGGGCTTCACCTTCTTATGCCTCTTTCAATTAGGGGTCATTAAAACGCAGGCTGCCCAGGACCACGGGGCTTCAAGCTGCTCACGTGGCCAGAGGGCACAGCACCTGTCAGAGGGGCACGGGACTAAGCCATCGCCGCCGTCAGTGTCAGCAGTGGTGCCAATGTGACACATAGGATGTGGCCTGGCCAAGGGACGTAGAGGGGAGGGAAGGTGTGAAAGTCAGGGGGGCAGCGCAGGCACAGACAGCAGGCACCCGCCACCCTTCCAGGAGAACTCGCGACACCCCGGCCCCCAGTCTGCTGTGTGAGCTTGGGCCAGCGGCTGTCCCTCTCTGGTCTAAAGGCACACACGGGCCCTCAGGCAGCAGCTTTGCAAAGGCTTTGCCCAATGGGCTGACCACGGGCCACGAGATTCCGTGGCCTCTGGAAGGCAGGGGACTGGGGAGGAGGCCCAAGTGTGGACTCAGGAGCCATGTCCCCCGGTGCAGATCCCGGCCACCCCATCTGCTCGCTGTGTGACTTCCCACATGTAACCGAACCCCTCTGTGCCTCCTCCGCTGTAGAGTAGAAGAATTTACACATAGCTCAGAGAGCTGGGGCAAAGCTCCAGAGATACGGGGCATGTGCAACACTTAGACGTTCGAGGCATCCGAAGGGAGAAAGCGCCTACTGTGTGCCCGACACAGCGGCGACCGAGGCAAAGCCCTCGTGCCACAGGAAGCTACGTTCTAGTGGGGACAGACCCAAGCAGAAGGATACAGGAACGGGTACATATAGGAGGTTAGGTAGAGACAGGTGCCACACAGAACAAAGTAAAGTTAGGGTGTGGAGAACGGGGGGAAGGTTAGGTAGAGACAGGTGCCACACAGAACAAAGTAAAGTTAGGGTGTGGAGAACGGGGGGGGGAGGTTAGGTAGAGACAGGTGCCACACAGGACAAAGTAAAGTTAGGGTGTGGAGAACGGGGGGGAGGGTACGTTATAGATGGGGGCCAGTCAGATGGCATCTCTGAGGCTGAGACGGGAGCCACATGACACCTGGCAAGAAAGAATTCTGGGCAGCAGAAACAGCCCGTGCAAAGGTCCCGAGGCAGGGCTGGACCTCATGTTTCCAAGGAGCAGCCGGAGGCTTGTATGCAGGGGATGGGGGGAGGAGAGGGCCCAGGTCACAGATAAAACTGGGGTAAGCAGGGAGGGAGCCTTGGAGGGGTGTGGGCAGAGAGGGGACCAGACTCAGGTGCTCACAGGTGCCCTCTAGTGGCTGCTGCGGGGAGGGCAGGCTGCGGGAGGCTCCCTGTGCTCACAGAGCCCACGCAGAAAAGAAATATTCGCCGTGGACCGCGATAGCAGCCCATACCCTAACACTGACCCTTGGCCTGCTGCAGTTTGCATTCCACAGTAAGATTAGAAAGAATAAACAAGACTCATGAGAAAACGCAGGCTTGTCCGTGCTACAGAGATAAATCAAGCCAGGAAGAGGGAAGTAAGAGGACTTACAGCTGTGGGCGTGGAGAGCCCGGCTGGGGCTGAGGACGCCCTGGAGGAGGTGAGGGGGGAGCCTGGGGCGTCCTGGGGGAGGAGCGCCCCAGGCCGGGGGCACAGCCGGTGCAGAGCCCCCCCCCCCAGGCAGGAGGAGCTTGGCATGTGGGAGGGGCAGCTCTGCTGGTGTGGTCTGGACAGAGTGAGTGGGGGAGGGGCAGGTCCAGCAGAGCCTGGTTGGCTGGGGTGGGGGCCGGCGGTCGGGCTTTGGGTGAAAAGTGGACAAGCTGATCGGATTCGGAGCAGAGTCGGGACCTGATTCGGTCCAGGTTCTGCTTGGATTCTCCCGGCCAGCAGGTGATGGGTAGCTTTTACTACTAATTATCATTATTCTTCCAGGGTGGCAGGCAGGGTTGAGGGCGGGGGTGGCGGGTAGCTACCCATAACGGCCCGTGCGTCCCCTCCCTTCCCCACCTCTCCCCCCACCCATCAGGCCAATCCGGAGCCGGCAACAACTGGGCCAAGGGCCACTACACGGAGGGCGCTGAGCTGGTGGACGCCGTCTTGGACGTGGTGCGGAAGGAGGCCGAGAGCTGCGACTGCCTGCAGGGCTTCCAGCTGACCCACTCGCTGGGCGGCGGCACGGGCTCGGGCATGGGCACCCTGCTCATCAGCAAGATCCGCGAGGAGTTCCCAGACCGCATCATGAACACCTTCAGCGTGGTGCCCTCGCCCAAGGTGTCGGACACCGTGGTGGAGCCCTACAACGCCACGCTGTCCGTGCACCAGCTGGTGGAGAACACCGATGAGACCTACTGCATCGACAACGAGGCCCTGTACGACATCTGCTTCCGCACCCTCAAGCTCACCACGCCCACCTATGGCGACCTCAACCACCTGGTGTCGGCCACCATGAGCGGGGTCACCACCTGCCTGCGCTTCCCCGGCCAGCTCAACGCCGACCTGCGCAAGCTGGCCGTGAACATGGTGCCCTTCCCGCGCCTGCACTTCTTCATGCCGGGCTTTGCGCCCCTCACCAGCCGCGGCAGCCAGCAGTACCGCGCGCTCACCGTGCCCGAGCTCACCCAGCAGATGTTCGACGCCAAGAACATGATGGCCGCCTGCGACCCGCGCCACGGCCGCTACCTGACGGTGGCCGCCGTGTTCCGCGGCCGCATGTCCATGAAGGAGGTGGACGAGCAGATGCTGAGCGTGCAGAGCAAGAACAGCAGCTACTTCGTCGAGTGGATCCCCAACAACGTCAAGACGGCCGTGTGCGACATCCCGCCGCGCGGCCTGAAGATGGCCGCGACCTTCATCGGCAACAGCACGGCCATCCAGGAGCTGTTCAAGCGCATCTCGGAGCAGTTCACGGCCATGTTCCGGCGCAAGGCCTTCCTGCACTGGTACACGGGCGAGGGCATGGACGAGATGGAGTTCACCGAGGCCGAGAGCAACATGAACGACCTGGTGTCCGAGTACCAGCAGTACCAGGACGCCACGGCCGAGGAGGGCGAGTTCGAGGAGGAGGCCGAGGAGGAGGTGGCCTAGGGCCGCCGCGCCCCGCCCCCGGCTCACCTTTCACCCTTGACCCTCACCCCCTCTCCCTCGGCGACGCCTGAACCCCGACTCCTGGACACCCCTGCTGGACTCACGCCTGCCTGCCTCACCTTTGACCCCGTGAACCCTGACTCCCATGAGCCTCTGTGTCCCCGTGACGTCATTCATCTCAGCTCCCACCTGCCCTGTGCTTGCCAAGACGGGGACGTGGGAAGATGGTGGGAGCCAGGCCTGGAGCCCGCCCCCCCATGCCTTGGGGAGGGGGGCTAGGGAGCCCGCCCCACCCCACTCCTCTGTCTCACTTCCCATAAATAAATGCATCCATGGCCTGGTGTGTTGCTAATGAGTTCGTTTTTGCAGTTCTGAGCCCAAAAATCAAGGGCTCCCGACTGCGGGGTAGATCATGGGATCCAGGGACTGGAGGGCTCCCCGGAGGGGGCATCTGGGACTCTCTGACCGTCCACCGGGACTGTGCGGGTCGCTCCGGGTGGGCCACTTCCTGGCCTCGGGCTGCTCACCCACCCTGCTAAAGGCTAGGAGGCTGGGCGCCTGGGTTTCTCCCTGTGGGTGGGGGCAGGGGCCTCCGCCCCGGGGACGTCACCCGTTAAACTTCCTCTCTCAGCCACACAGGAAGCTGAGCCGCGCAGGGCCTGGGCCCTGAGCAAGCACAGGCCCCCGGGACCCCTGGGGACTCGGCCCCGGGCCTCTCAGCCCGGCAGGGACCATGGGATCCGCCACCGAGTAAGAGCTGACCTCGCCCCTCATCCTCCCAGGCCGGAATTCCCAGCCCAACTGGTGCAGAGGGGAGGTGCAGGGACCCAGAGGGGGCAAAGCGGGAATCGGGAGGACCCTCGGCTGTGGCCTGCACCCTAGGCCTTTGCCTCCCTCCTTCTGGCTCTGGGAGATTGTCTGCAGCTCAGGAGAGCGCACGCCTGTGGGTCTCTGGGTGTTTCCTGCCGGGGGGTCAGCGGGGTGGGTGATGGGTAGGGGGAAGGGCAGCCGGGGGTCCATGTGAGGGGCTGACCGGTGGCATGATGAGGGTGGAACGCTGGGTGGGGTGTGTGCAGCTGGCTCCTCCCTCCCCGCACCCAAGTCCCAGCATCCTCGGAGGGAAAAGAGGGGAGGGCAGAGACGGCCAGACTTGGAACCGGGCACCTGCTCTCCTCCCTCTGATGAGAAGTGGGGGGGGTCATTAGCAGGGGCCCCTGAGGTCTTCCGGGCAGGGGACACACGGGGCTCACAGAACAGGCGGATGTCGCTCCCCTGCACACCCACGGGCAGTTTCACACTCACAGGCTCACGGAAATGCATTCAGACACATGCATGTGCACACGTACAAGTCACGCCTTCACACACATGCGAAGCTGCCTGTTCCTGGTCCACCCCATCCTCACAGCCACGCACACAGCTGCACACCCATGCACAATCACACATGTGTGCAGGGTGGCGCACACACACACAAGCAAGTCTGTGCAGCTGCTGAACCTTTGTGTGTCCCACAGGGGGAGCCCCCCCGCTGCGTTTGACTGGTTTTTCGAGGCGGCCTGCCCCGCCTCCCTGCAGGCCGGTGAGTTGGGAGCAAGGGGATGGGGTGGGGGGATGGGGGTGGCAGGGGGATCGTGGGTCTGGGGCCGGGAACTTAGAGGCCGGCTTTTCCCTACAGATCCACCCATCCTGTGGCAGTTCCCCCGGGATTTCAGGGGCCAGGTACGCGGGCCAGGGCCGGTCCCCTAGGGGAGGGAACTCTACAGCTTGCACTTGGAGCCCAGGGGTGAGGCCAGCAGCCGGTGTTTCTGTCCACTTCAGGAGGCCGTGCACATGGTGCCGAAATTCTGCTTCCCTTTTGATGTGGAAAGGTAGGGAGCGGAGCCCAAGCGAGCAGGGACTCGGGCTCAGGACCCCTGACAATTAGGGACCTGTGTGGGCAGAGACTAGGGACTTGGGGGACTCAGACATCAAGGGACACCCAAAATTGGGGATTCAGACCGAGGCACCCGGATACCCAGAGACATCCAGGCGTTTGACAACCAGGAACCCACACACGCAGGGCCCCAGCCAGGACAGGTGAGGCAGCCCTGGAGCGGTGGGCAGTGGATTTAGGACACGCGGGCCTCTCTGGGACCCTCTGCCACCTCCAGGGAGCCCCCCAGCCCCGCAGCACAGCACTTCACCTTCGCCCTGACGGACCTGGCCGGAAACCGCAGGTTTGGCTTCTGCCGCCTGCGAGCTGGAGCCCAGAGCTGCCTGTGCATCCTCAGGTGTGGGCTCCAGGGGGTCGGTGGGCGGGTGGGAAGGACTCCCGCCTAGGAGGGGGCGGGAAAGGGGCGTTCCCTGCAACCTGTCTCCTCTCTCCATAGCCACCTGCCTTGGTTTGAGGTATTCTACAAGCTACTGAACACCGTCGGGGACCTCTTAGCTCAGGACCAAGTGAGACCAGTGCCCCCTCTCGCTCAGCACCTACCCCCAATAAGCCCGCAGGCCCTCCCAGCACAGCCAGGCCTGGCCTGAGCCCTGCCTCTCAGAGTGCCCCGGGCACCCTCACCCCGCACGCCTCCTCCCCAGGTTTCCGAAGTCGAGGGTCTTTTACTGAACCTGCTTCAGCAAACCCTGCCTGGGAGCCAGACCTCGGCCGGGCTGGGCCTGGTGAGTTGCCCCCAGACCCGGGGCTTTGGAGAAGGCTTTGGGGAGGTTGCACCCCAGCCTTTGAGGACCACACAGCTCCCCTCCCCCACCCAGGGCGGCGGAGCGCGGGGCTCCAGCGTGCACGGCGTCCTGCCCCCTGCCCCCGGGACCAGCAGGCCTGTGAGTGAGGCTCGGGGACCCTGGGAGCCCCCAGAGCCCCCTGATTGGCTGATTCCCACCACCGCCCATGTCCCCCGACAGCTCTCCTGCTTCGTGGCCCCGGACGCCGACCGCCTGCCATCCATCCCTGAGAACGTGAGTGGGAATCCAGGAGGGAATCTGGGGACGCCAGTAGGGCCCCAAAACCCAGAGAGGGGGGATGCCGGACCCCAGCGCGCCCCTCCATTCCCCAGAGGAATCTGACGGAGCTGGTGGTGGCGGTGACGGATGAAAACATCGTGGGGCTGTTCGCGGCGCTCCTGGCCGAGCGGAGAGTCCTGCTGGTCTCCAGCAAGCTCAGCACCGTGAGGCGGGGCAGCGGCCGGGGCGGGGCAAGCCCGGCTCCTCCCACTTGGGGGCGGGGTCGTGGGGAGGTGGCTCCAGCTCCACCTCGGAGACCTGGAGGCAAAGTCCCGGCTCCACCTCTAAGAGGGGGAATCCGCAAAGGCTGCGCTGTAGCTCCTCCTCTTTGGGGGCCGTGCTCACTCCAGGCTCCACCCACTATGGACCAGAAGAGACCTGCCTCTGCCTTAGCTCCGCCCCTAGAGGAAAGAGGGGACCTGTTGGCTCCACCTCTTTAGGGGCGTGGCCCGGAGGCTGACTTACAGCTCCTCCCCTCTAGGGGTAGGACCAGTATATGCGCCCGGGCTCCACTCCTAGGGGCGGGACTGGGGCGGGCTTAATCTTAGCCCCGCCTCTTGGGGGGGTGGAGTCACTGGAAGCTGAGTGACAGCTCTGCGCTTTGGGGCGGGATCTAGGAGGAGCACTGCTTGTTAGCGTGGTCCCCTGAACCGAAGGACCGGGCAGGATGCGCTGGGCTGGGTTCCGGCTCCACCCGCTCTAAGCACCGTTAATGAGCCGAATTCTTGGTCTCCACTTGATTCCCAAAACGTTCAGAGTTGCCTCGCTGCGGTGGGCCGGGGAGGAGGGGCCGGAGCCTGGGGACGTGGGACGTGGAGCGGGGACAGCCCCGGGAAGCTGGGAGTCCAGGCCCTGACTCCCCGACCCACCCCCGCGCGTCCCCAGCTGACGTCGTGCGTCCACGCGTCCTGCGGGCTCCTGTACCCCATGCGCTGGGAGCACGTACTCATCCCCACGCTGCCCCCGCACCTGCTGGACTACTGCTGGTGAGGACAGCGGGGCGGAGCGCCGGCGGGCCTGCGGGCGGGGGTGGGGGGCGGCGCCCGCGTGACCCCGACCCTCCGTCCGCAGCGCGCCCATGCCCTACCTCATCGGAGTGCACGCCAGTCTCGTGGAGGTGAGCGCAGGCCCGCCTGGACGGTGGAGACGGGAGAGACCCACCCACCCCCTTCCATGTCCCCAGCCCGGGCTCCTTGGCTCCCCCGCCCTCCCCGACAGAGAGTGCGGGACAGAGGTCTAGAGGACGTGGTGGTGATGGACGTGGACGCCAACACCCTGGAGACGCCGTTCGACGACGTGCAGGCGCTGCCCCCAGACGTGGTCAGTGTGCCGCGTCCCCCAACACAGGCCCGCTCGTGGCCGCGCGGAGGCCGCGCACCTGCCCTGGTCAGCGCCACCGCTCTGTCCCCCAGGTGTCGCTGCTGCGGCTGCGGCTGAGAAAGGCCGCGCTGAGCCCCGGGGAAGGGGTGTCCCGGCTCTTCCTCAAAGCCCAGGCCCGCCTGTTCGGAGGGTACCGCGACGCGCTCCTCTGCAGGGAGGTGAGCCGGGAGGGTGGGCGCGGCTTCCTGTGAGGACGACGCCAGGCGCTTGGGCGGGGCTTCCCGGGTGTGCCTCTGCCCATCCGTAAAATGGGACTCCCAGAGTCACCGCGCGCAAGGGTCGACGCGTGGGCGAGGCGGCACAACCCACTCCCTTGGAAGAGTGCCTGGCATGGAGCGAGCGCCCGATGGATGCCAGTTTGCCGGCGCACGGCAGAGCTGGGAGATGGACGCAGCCCTGGTCCCATTTTCTGCAGGGAGAAACCAGGGCTTGGAGAATCTTTGGGGCTCTGCGGTGTGGTCTGAGCGTCTGCCGTCCGCTGCCCCCTCCCCCATGCCGCACTTGGGTCCCCCTCCTGTCGCGGCTCACCTACACCAGTGCCCCCGCCTCGCCTCACCTGTGAACACCTGAGTCGGGTTCCAGCCCAGCTCCGCCCACAGCCCTCCGTGGCTCCCACCTACCCCCACCCCCAGGCGGAGGGTCACGTCCTCCCCGCCACCCACAGACAACAGGCGCCCAACCGGTGCTTGCAAGGAGGCCAGCTGGCGCGATTCGGGAAGTCGCTGCCGGCCAAGGGAGCTCAGGATGCGGGTCCTTGTCCCAGGGCCAGCCCATTACTTTCAGCGAGGAAGCTTTCTTGAGCCAGAAGCCTGGGGCGCCCCTGCAGGCCTTCCACCGGCGCGCCGTGCACCTGCAGCTCTTCAAACAGGTGCGCCGGAGCCCTAAGGGCGGAGCCGCGCGGCGGGAGGTGCATTCCAGGGTCCAAGAGGAGGGGCGGTGCTGCGGGGCGAATGGGGCAAGTCCTGTGGGCGGGGCTGGAGCCTCTAGGTGCGGGCGTGGGGTTGGGGGAATTCCCCCCTCCCACGCCCGCAGGTGAAGAAGACTGGACTGAACTCTTGGTTCCTAATGCCTACTCCTGGACCCCTGGGCGGCTTAGAGTGGGCGCAAATTCTAGGGCCCCTAACCGGGATCCTCCTGGTCCGGGTTGGGGGTCTGTGCGGGACTCCCTTTCCGTGGCAGGGGGAGGCAGGCAGTGGCTGCAGTGTCCTAGGAGGGTGGGGGAGGGCACTCCAGGGTCCTTTGGTGTGGGGCGGAGTACTCCAGGCTCCTGGGTCTCTGTGAGGTGAGAGATCTGACCCCCTGGGGACAGGTCCTGAGTGGGGGGTGGGGTGGGGACTTCCATAGCTTGAGGACCGGCCGACGCCCCAGTCCTAGCAGTCAGAACTCCCACCTCCTGCCCCTCCGCAGTTCATCGAAGGCAGACTGGAGAAGCTCAACGCCGGCGAGGGCTTCTCCGATGCCTTCGAGCAGGAGATCACCTGCTGCGAGACCTCCTCAGGTGAGCCGGTCGCCCACCCAGCGGCACCCACAGCCCACACCTGCCTTTGGGGATCATCTTGTGTGCTCTCTCTCCACTCCAGGCACCATTCGCTCCTACCAGCTCTGGGCTGACAGTCTCAAGGTAGTCACACCCAACCCTTAACACGTGCTTATTATGGGGTCCGGTAGTCCCCCCCCCCGTGGGGTCAGGAACAGGTGAGCAGCTAGAGAGGGAGCGGCACTTGTCCAGCGACATGCATTACAGAAAGGGGAGTGGGGAGGTGGGGCCTCGGGTCCAGTTCTAGCGACCCAGGGGCCCACGCCTGTCTCCATCAGTGTCTTCTCTTCCCAGAAAGGTGGGGGTGCTCTCTTGAATTCGGTCAAAGCCAAGACCCAACCAGCCGTCAGGCACATGTACCGCTCGGTGAGCCTGCACCTGCTAGGGTGGCGGGAGGGAGGGAGGAAAGGACATTGCAACCCTGAATGGGGAATGGGACTTTCTTCTTAAGATTTATTTGAAAGACAGATCGGAAGAGAGAGAAGGCAAGACAGAGATCTTCCATCTGCTGGTTCACTCCCCAAATGGCCACAACGGCTGGGGGCTGGGCTAAGCCAAAGCTGGGAGCCCACAACTCCATCCCACAGCGCGGGCAGGGGTCCAAGCACTTGGGCGAGCTTCCACTGCTTGCCCAGGCGCCTTAGCAGGGAGCCAGACTGGAACTGACATTCCCGTATTGCCCAAATCGCACCACAACACCGACCCTGGGGTTTGGATGTTCTGGCTCCCAACAGACATTTATTCAAGAATGAATGTTTTTATCAGAACGTAACCAGTCGCTAAACCACAAATAAGTCTTCCCACTTTTATTTGCCATCAACCATCCCCAATTTTTGTCGGGATCATTTCTTGCCTACTGAAAATCGACAGCCAAGATTCACTGGCAGCATCTGTCGTCCCCCTCAGCAGGGACAATGCCAGCGTCCATCCTCGCGTCTGTCTCTTCCGAGCCCAAAGGTCTCCCGGAGCCAACCTCTGCAGCGGAGGGTCGCGCGTTCCGTTTTGTTCTTGGCTTGGAGACAGGGACACATTTTTACAATGTGGTTTCGCCACTCCCCGTTTGATTTGGGACTTATTCCTTCTTCCGGGAATGCTCCTTCTGTCTTAGCCAAAGAGGTGAAAGTGGACTTCTTAGGTGGGACGCGGGAGGCACGAGCATATCTGGGCCATGCAGAGCCGGACACAGGGCTGTCCAGGTCCCAGTCGCCTTTAGGTCTAAGTACCCCTTGCTCCCCCACAGGCCAAGAGCGGCCTGAAGGGTATGCAGAGCCTGCTGCTGTACAAGGTAAGACCCGCCCACGACTGAAGCCCCAAGCAGGTGGAGGAAGGGCCTCCCGTCTCAGGCATCCTTTTCCTAGGATGGGGACCCTGGCCTGCAAAGGGGGGGCTCTCTGAGGGCCCCCACCCTCACCAGCCGATCAGACCGCCTGCAACAGCGCCTGCCCATCACCCACCACTTCGGACAGGTAGGGCAGCTGCCTCTCCCCCGCTCCCTCCGGGGACATCTCTCCTTTCTTTGCCCATCCCCATAGCTGATGCTCGCTACCAACTCACTCTCCTGCAGAAAACCCTAGGGCTCTGCAGCTCCTGAGTCTCCCCTTCCCCAAATCTGTCTCTGTGCAGAACCGGCCCCTCCGTCCCAGCAAGAGACTCCAGCTGGAAGAAGGTCATTCTCAGTCCTTAGGGCAAGGGTGAGGTTCAAAGGGCAGGGGGTGAGGTTGGAAGAGGAGGGCTGGTACTGATGCGGGGAAGGGGGGCTCCTAAACTCCGCAGCACGCAGGGAAATAAATACTGGAGGTCGCCCGTCCTCACCCTACCCAGGACACTTTCTTTGAGCCCCGAGGATGTGCAGAGCCCCTGGGCGGAGGAAGCCCTGGATGGCAGCTTCTTGGGGTCCGGAGAGGAACTGGATTTGTTGAGTGAGATTCTGGACAGCCTGAGCGTGGGAGCCAAGAGCATGGGCAGCCTAAGGCCGAGCCAGAGCTTAGACTGCTGTCACAGAGGGGACCTGGACAGCTGCTTCAGCCTGGTGAGAAGCCCGCTACTGCTGCCCGGTCCAGCTGCCTCAATCGCCCAGGGCAACCTGCCAGCTTCCCCCATCTAAAGTCCGGCACCTTGCCTGTGCTTCCTCCCTGCCCAGCCTGACATACCAGGAAGACAGAGATGGCAGTCCGAGTATGGGAAACCGCCAGAGCCCCAGCCCCTGTCCCTGCCTGCGCACCTGTCGCTCCTGCAGCACGCCCCGGCTTTGGATGCCACGTGCACCTCAGAGAACCCCGATCCCCAGCTGCCTGCCGGAGACCACCGGGACACTGTCTCCACATCCCAGTCCTTCATAGCTTCCGCAGACCCCAGCAGCCAGGGGCACCCCCAACTCCCTCCTCTCGTGGAACCCCTCATCCTTCGTCTCTCCCCTCCCCGAGAGGCAGCTGAAGATTCCGGAGCCTTGGACAGCCCCTGTTCTAGGCTCTCTGCAGCACCCACCCAACCCAGCCCCCCAGAAAGCCCTCAACTTCCAAGCCCCAACTTGGAGCCTGCCTGCACCTCGCAGCCTCTGGACTCTTCCTCAGACCCCGGTTCTCCAGAGCACCCCCAAGCTCAGCCTCCCGAGGTCTTGCTAGAACCTGCTCCTTTTCAGCCCCACGGGGAACTAGGAGCCCCCTGTGCCCCTACAGCACCCACCCAAAACTGGCAGGAGCCCCCAGCCAGGAGCCAGTCCCGAGTGGCTGATCTGAAAAAGTGTTTTGAAGGCTGAGGATCGGATCCGCAGCCTGGAAGAGACCCCCAGTGCCCCACCATAAAGTTGCAAGAGCCTAAAGCTGCTTTTTCCTGGTGCTTTTATCCCGGGCCTGAAACTCACGCCACCCCCCGGCCCCCCTCCAAGGACCCTCTCCTCCAGGAAGCCCTCCCTGCTCCGTCCTCTGAGGTCCTTGCAACTTTGTAACTCATGTCTTCATTTGTCTCTTCCACCCGGGCTAATGCCTGCAGCAGCTCAAACAGCTTTTATTATCTTTCTCTCTGCCAATTTCATATAAATAATATACAAACTGAGCAGCCCCACCCTCCTTTGCCCTCCGAGCAGACTTCGAAGCACCTCGCCCCCCTTCTATCCTAAACACTGAGTGAGTCTGGTTGCCCAGGGAGGCCACTGCCTCTGCCCCCCAAGGTTACACAGCAAGGGAGGAAGATGGATGGAAGAGAGGAGACCTAGATGGGCAGGCAGCCCCGCACCGTCTCCTTCGAGTCCTGGGGGGCCTGGGCTTCGGCTGCATGGGAAAACTGAAAGAAAGGAGAGAGGGCTGTGGGGGCTGTCCCGGGGCTGCAGAGGGAAGGTGGGAGGTGCGGGGAGCAAGGAGGGGGGTCCCCAGCCCCCGCAGCCCCAGCTGCAGGCAGAGGCGCCAAGCAGAGGC
Organism: Lepus europaeus; assembly: GCF_033115175.1. Lineage (NCBI taxonomy): Eukaryota > Metazoa > Chordata > Mammalia > Lagomorpha > Leporidae > Lepus > Lepus europaeus. The sequence goes on from NC_084846.1 coordinate 2,764,847, forward strand.
AGCATGCACTACAGAGAGCACCACTGGGCGCCCCCCCACAGCCCCCCAAGTCCTCGGGCGCCTTCAGAGGCCAGTGTCTCAGTGGCGGCTGCTGTGTGAGAGCGAGCACCGGGCAGTCCTGAGCAGTGGTATCGGCTGCAGTGGGGCCAGCACTCAGATGAGCCGCTCCTCCGGGGGCAACTTGAGGTTGGGAGGCGGCGGCGCCCGGGCACCCACCTGCTCCTCGCTGCTGGGCCGGTAGGTGCCCTCCGTCTGCCGCTTCTCCCGAAGTTTCCGCACCAGCAGTACCAGCAGCACCACCACAACCAGGACGCCCAGGATGGAGAAGACCACAATGATGGCGGTGATGGCCCCCTGGGACTGCGTAGAGGGGACAGGGACAGGTGAGACCCACCTGGGTCTGAGGCTCCCAACACACACACCTTTGCCACTTTGGTGACCTGGTCCCCGCCCCTCCTACCGAGTCTCAGATGCACCTGCCGCATCTGGGACTCCTGCCCTCACCTCACCTGCTTGCTTGGGCTCCTGAAAAGCATAGGAGGTTCCTGTCCCCCTCGGGGTCTGCCCACTTGGCCCATCACTATTCTGGTCTCTTCCACTTGGGACCCTCCACCGGCCCCGTGACCTGCCACCGCTGGGGGGGAGTGGGTCTAGTGGCTTCCACCTGCTCCCCACCCCAGCTGCCCTCTTCCCACCGATACCCCCAACTCACCAGGCCCCCATTGGAGCTGGGGCTCGTAGGCGGGACACTGCTGGTATCATTTAAATGCAGGTCCGGTGTGGAGACAGCTGCGTGGATAGCACAAGTCAGTCCCTTCCACCCTTGCCATCTCAAGCCCCTCTCTTCCCTCCCAGGGCATCCCCCTCGATCCCTAGCCCCTAGCCCCTAGCGTTTGCTCCTAGGGCCCTGCAGGGGGTACCCAGCCTCCAGTTGTTTGTTCAGGGCTATTATCACAGGAAGTGTCCGAAACCCCCCTCCCCCCTCCCCCTCACCTCTCAGCCTCCCGACCTTAAGGATGTGGGCGGGGCCTGCCTTTTCCCCGGGGAGTGTCTGACTCACACCTCCCCCCCAGGCTCCCGAAACTGGAGTAAACTGAAGGAATGACTAGCATGCTGGGTGCACACCCGGAGGTAGCCAGACCTGTCAACCAGGACTCAGGGTCCCCCCCCCCCCAGCCTCAGCAGAAACCCAGCCTAGAGACACAGCTCCCCCCCCCCCCCCAGCTCCCACCGTACAGCCAGGCACCGAGATGTTCAACACCAAGTCCAACGGCCCAAGGAAGAAACTAGAAAAATCCCAACTCCGACACCCACAAACCCCTGCATCCCAGGCCAGCTCCCCAAATTCTTGACCCTCTCTGTACCCAGCACTTGTACGCCCCACCCCCAAGCAGAGAGAGAACCAGCCAGGAATCCGGACCCCTCCCCGCCCCCCGGCGGCAGCGGCCAGCTCCTACCTTGAGCCCAGGCTCGGCCCCAGCGAGCCGGCAGCAGCTGCAGGCCGACCGCCAGGAGCAGCCCCAGCGCGGGGGTCGCCATGGGCTCGGCGCCGGGGTGGTGGTGCCGAGACGGGAGCGTGCCACTGCTACCGCATCACGGGCCGGGGGTACCTGCGACTGGGCACCTGGGCGCGGGAGGAGAGAAGCCGAAGCCTGGGGTCGGCGGCCGGACCCGGGCGCAGGCCCACGGGGGAGGCGACGCGTACCAGGGCACCCCGGAGTCCCGCCCCGCCCCCTCCGCCAGAGGTCAGAGATTAAAGATTAACTCCCGGGCGCGCGTTCCCGGGCTGCGGAAGGGGAAGAACGCCGGGCTAAGCCGCGCGCCCTTCCTCCCTACCTGGCCCGGGCGTCTTCGATCTCGCACAGGTTCCCTGTCCCGGGTCCCTCACTCCAACCCTCGGTCAGTGCGTCGGTCGCTCGGTCCGACCCCACCGGCCCCGCCCGCTCATGTGACCCGGAAAGTTTAGTCACTCACCTGGGAGGGGAGCGCACTTCCGGCTTGTGCACCTGAGCCTAGATGGGAGGGCGGAGCCCAGCGGGGGCGGGGCCGCGCCGCGGGCGCACCTGTAACGGGAACCCAGTTCCATAAAGGGGAGGGGTAAGAGACGGGGCGAAAGCGCGCAGGTGCGCGAGGAACCTCACAGCTGGATGAGGGTGTGTCTGCAGGATCGCACCCAAACTTGTAGACGCTCGTGCAGGCGGGCGCTCGGATGGGGCCTATTGGGAAGAGAGCGGTGTGCTACACACCTGGAGGGGAGCAGACCTGTGTAGCAGCCGCGTGCACGGATGTTCCCGTGGGAGGGCGCACGGGAGCCACCCGCGCTGAATCACATCCGCACGGAGCATGGCTGGATGGACGAATGAATCGGACAGCGGTCTGGATTGGAATACACCTGTTTTGGAAAGACGGCTGCATGGCCCGCCTAGGAAGGGGGCATCCTCGTCGGGGGTTGTTTCTGTAGGGGTCAGGAATCGGCAGAGGGGGCTTGGCTGGAGCAACGCCTGTTGAGGAACATACCTGTGAGGGGAAAGGACCTGTGAAGTCGAGACGGGCAGCACCTGTATGGAGTTGAGCCCGGACGAGGAGACCTGGGGACATCCGCACAGGGACGCACAGAGTTGGGGAGGATCAGCAGGACAAAGGTCTGCGCACACTGAGGCCCACCTGTCAGAAAACACCTGTTTGGGATAGCGCCATGGGAGAAACATCCTCGTTCCTGCAGGTCGCAGAGCGCCTGTCATCCGCTAGGGAGCTTGGGACGCACCTGTCCCAGCACACACCTGTCGGAGCTGAGGCCCGACAGGGAGCCAGAAGGTGCCCTCCCCGCTGCAGCTCTGGATAAAGGGTGAGGATAATAACAAGACCCCCACCCCCAGGCGGAGGAACTCCTGGGTGAAAAGTGACGGCTGACGGGTAACGGACCCCAGGAACAGACAGCACCGCCTACCTTCCAGGGTCGAGGCGTGTGCACCGCACTGGATCGCTACTGCGGTCACTCTTCGCGGTCCAGGGCTCTGGCCGCCCCTCCTCCTAAGGGTGAGTCCGAGAAAGCAATGGACGGGACATTCAGCAGGTGCATCGAGCGCGGCCGGGTGGTGGGGCCCCACCCGCAGCGCGCAGACACCCGACCCTCCTCCCCAGCTGTGTCCCGGACGCTACTAAGACCTCCTCACGCCCGTCCCGAGGCAGCGGTCGGCCCGGTGTCTGGATCCCGCTGCGGCCCCTTTAAGACGGCCGGGCGGGCGCTGGGGCTGCGGGGTTCAAGGCTGCCCCGGCTCCGCGGGGAGGCCCCGCCCAGGTGGGAGGACGGGGAGGGGCGGGCGGGCGCCGCTCCGGCGGCTCTGGCCAATAGGAGAGCGACTTGGCCGCCGGGCCGCGCGTTGATCTTCCGTTTCCCGATCCGAGTGGGCTGAGAAAGCAGGCGCGCGGGCGGGATGAAGGGATTGAGGGAGAGCTTCGCGTTTTGATCCTCTGTTCCGGTGGCTCAGTAGGGAATACAATGAGCGCGGGCGGGCAGATAAAGCGCTGGATGGCGCAAGGCTCACGCGTACGTCTGGGAAAAGCGAGAACTTTAGTTCCTAAAGAGGATTAGTACAGGAAGGAGGTCAGGTGGAAAGAGATTACGAAACCCAGCCCGGGGCATCTACTTTGCTAGTCCCCTTGGGGAAAAGGAGAAGTGGGTAAACTGAGGCAGCAGAGGCGGAAACTCTGGTGTTCCCTCGGCTGTGCATCACCGGAGCAGCTGAGGTTCTCCTCCCCACGCCCCCAGCTCCGCCCTCGGCCCCCTCCTTCCCGTCCCCCCCCATTTCACCCCACCAATGCGGGCCGGGGGAGGAGACGTAAGATCTGGCGCGGGCGGCGACGGCTAGCGGTTATCACCTCCCGCGAGTGCCAGAGCCCGGCGGGCCGCGCGGAGGCTGCGCTGCCCGTGGCCGCGGAGCTGGCCCTGCGGGGCCCCGGGGGGGAGGGGAGCCGCCAAGCCCCCGCCGAGGCCGCCGCTGCCGGGCCTCCCCTCCCCCCCGGGCGGGCGCCATGCGGGGGGGCGCAGGCGACGCGGAGCGGCGGCAGCGCTGGGGTCGCCTCTTCGAGGAGCTGGACAGTAACAAGGATGGCCGCGTGGACGTGCACGAGTTGCGCCAGGGACTGGCCAGGCTGGGCGGGGGCGACCCAGACCTCGGCGCCCGACAGGTACCCCCTGCTGAGACGACGCACATATACACACACCCTCCCCCACTTCCCCAATCTGCGCTCGGGGACGCGCGGCCGGCCGCCTGGACCACCTGTGGCTGGCCCCGGGACCTCCTGCTCTCTCCCTGCCCCCTGCTCCCTGGGTCTGGCCTGCGACTGCACCCCCCTCCCCAGGGCCTGGAGCTCCCTGCCCCACTGCCCGGGATACACCCTCCTGTGGACCTGCAGGGCTCCCGGAGCCGCGCCCCAACCCACCTCGGAGAGACACGCCCTCCGCCGCTGTCCTCTGGGCTCCCAGCCTCTGTTTACCTGGCCTGGCCTGCAGGCTCCCTGGCCTGGCTCGCTGCCCCGGGTGCCCCAGGCAGGAACCCCCCCAGCCCCAGCCCCAGCCCCCTCCCGCCTTGCAGGTGTCTTCCATACCTGTGGCCCCAGGTGCCCCTGTAGCATCTCCACAGCCCCTTCCACCGAACTCCCACCTGGCTGGCCGTGGCCGGGGGCTGTCTCTGAGAGGGCGCGCCTGAGGCTACCACGTGGACGAGCTTTGCTAAGGGGCAGCTAGCTGGACATGCGTGGCAGACAAGAGCCCAAGGTCATTGCCTCGCAGCCCTGTGACCTTGAATGAAAGGCCTCAGTTTGCTGGCTGGAGCCGGGCGACACACCTGGCACACATCTGTGGTCTTGGGCTTCCGGGAAGAAGTGAGCTGCTGGGGCGAGCGGGTGTGTCCCCCCCCGGCCCTTCCTCCAGGTGCTGGGGGGCTCCCGGCTTGCCCCTCGGCAGGCGGCAGTCTCCTGGAGCTCTCTCCTTCCCTTCCCGGCTGCCAGGCCATCTCCCCCGAGGGTGACGCTGACCCAGATGCAGGGCTCAACCTGGAGGAATTTTCCCAGTACCTGCAGGAGCGGGAGCAGCGCCTGCTGCTCATGTTCCACAGCCTGGACCGAAATCAGGACGGTCAGTAAGGCCCACGGGCCGGGCCGCGGCCATGGGGGCGGGGGCTGGCCTTGCTGGGCAGCGAGGGGAGGGCTAGAGTCCCTGCATGACTCACAGGCTATTTTGAGAGCTCTCCTCACCCCACCCCACCCCCAGCTAGGTGGTTCGAGGCCCAGCCAGCCCACCCCCTCTTCCTTCCTGGAGTGGGACCCCCAATTTTACCCTTTGCAGGGGGCAAAATCCTCCCTCACCTTGCATTGCTCTTGGGTCCAGTGTGGGACAGAGACCCTCCCTCATAGCATCTTTCGGGTTCTCACTCTGTCCCTGGAGCCCTGCGGCATGGGGACCCTGAATTCAATCATGCACTCAGGACAGAGGACCACGCTCCCGCGCGCACGTACCCTGACATCACACAGCCCACATCTCTGATCCCGATGGATCAGGAATCCCTGACAGCCCTGCCACAAACCTCACCCTGGGCTGCCCTGAGTCCGGCTCCGCCAGGGCCACTCCGAGATGTCCAGTTCCTTAACCCTGGGGTCCCTCAGGCTTCCGCCCAACACACACACACATCCTGCCTGCCTCGGCCCCCGCCCAGGTCACATCGATGTCTCTGAGATCCAGCAGAGCTTCCGAGCTCTGGGCATTGCCATCTCGCTGGAACAAGCTGAGAAGATTCTGCACAGGTGAGTCACTGGGGGTCCCAAGTAGCTCCACCTCCCACCCCACCCCACCCCACCCCCAGGGAGGTGGGTGGAGCTGCCACGTTGAACTTTGGAGTCAGGCGGAGCCCGGAGCCGTGGCTGCCTCTCTCTGAGCCTCAGTTTCCTGCTCTGTAAAATGAGAGCGATGATACCGCCTCCCCCATAGGGCTTCTGGGAGGAACCAACTTGGGACATCCGGCGGCCCGGGCTTAGAACACGGCTAGGCGTGGGGCGAATCCGCAACGCTCAGGGTCTCCCTGCAAACCTGCAGAATCGGGCGGCACCCGACCCCCAGCCACTGAGCCTGTCCTCTTGCCACCCCCCAGCATGGACCGCGACGGCACGATGACCATTGACTGGCAGGAATGGCGCGACCACTTCCTGCTGCACTCCCTGGAAAACGTGGAGGATGTGCTGTTCTTCTGGAAGCATTCCACGGTGAGCCGGGGGCGGTGCCTGCAGCCCAACAGTCGCACCTTCTCCTCCGGCGTGCAGGGGCCTTGCCCTGGTCTCCCCAGGCCGTGGCCAGGCCAGGACTCCACCAGAGGTGGCCTTGGCTGGCGGCAGCTGGAGTGGGAGGAAGCTGTTGGTGTCTCCCTGGGCCTGGAGCCCCATCTGGGAGCCTCTGCCCTCTGATTGGAGCTCTTCAGACTTATGCTGGGGCCTTGGGGAGGGGGAGTGGGGGGGCAGCGGGTAGGGACTGGAGGTGCAGGGAGGAAGGAACACACCAGATGGGGCTCCGGGCCTCCCACCCTCAACCCACACGGCTCCCTCCACTCCTGCTGGGTTCTCGTCATCTCATAAAGGATCCTACTGCTGATCGGGAAAGTTAGGAAAGCCACTGCCTTCCGGGGTCCCAAGAATTTCTTCTCGTAGAATCTGATAGCGTTAGGAAGCACCCATCCGTGAGATGGAATATCTGGAGACCCCCACCCTGGAGGATCCATGGGGGCCTTGCTTGGGGATTCTGTCTGTGGACCCTGGCTGGGGGGGGGGGGGCAGGAGGGATCCCTATGTGATCTGGTGAGGCCCCCTGGCGGGGGGGGGGGAATTTTCTGGGATCCTTACATGGGCTGCTTCCTGGTAGGATCTCATATGGCCCTGGAGGAATCTTTGCGTGGAGACCCTGGGGTGGGGTCCCTCAGAGGACCTCTGGAGGGGTCTTTATGCATGGCAGCCGATTGAGTAGGATCCTCTGGTGGGGTTTGGTGGTCTCCAGGAGTGATCTTGGGATCTTACAGGGAGACCCCTGATTGCGTGTTTTGGTGGCATCCCATGGGATCCACAGGGACCTCCTGAGCTGTCCGAGCGAGATTTGTCCTCAGAACCCCTGGGGTACCCGGGGGCTCGTGGAGAGAATCCTCGTTTGGGACTGAGTCCCGTGTCCCTCCCCTGCCGTGGCCTGACGCCCGTGGCCCTTCACCCTCAGGTCCTGGACATCGGCGAGTGCCTGACGGTGCCAGATGAGTTCTCCCAGAAAGAGAAGCTCACGGGCATGTGGTGGAAGCAGCTGGTGGCCGGCGCCGTGGCAGGGGCCGTGTCTCGCACAGGCACGGCCCCCCTGGACCGCCTCAAGGTCTTCATGCAGGTGAGGGGCCCTGAAGGTGCTCGCCCCGGGCCTGGACCCAAGATGGGGGAGGTGATCACACAGCCCCTTTCTCTCTGCACCCAGGTCCACGCCTCAAAGACCAACCGACTGCACATCCTGGGGGGCCTGCAGAGCATGATCCGCGAGGGGGGCGTCCTCTCCCTGTGGCGCGGCAACGGCATCAACGTGCTCAAGATCGCCCCGGAGTCGGCCATCAAGTTCATGGCCTACGAGCAGGTACGGGCAGGTGCCGGGGGCGGCGTGCTGGGCTGGAGGCCCCGTGGGGTTAGGCTTGGGGTGGGGAGGTGCAGGGGACCCCGGGAGGAGGCATCTCTTGCCTGCGTGCTGCACACAGCGGGCCAGTGCGGCGATGCACAGAAGGCCCCGCCCCTGAGCTCTTGTCCCACCCCCCTAGATCAAGCGGGCCATCCGGGGGCAGCAGGAGACGCTGCACGTGCAGGAGCGCTTTGTGGCCGGCTCCCTGGCTGGCGCCACGGCCCAGACCATCATCTACCCCATGGAGGTGAGGAGGAGGGGCCCGGGGCAGGGTGGGGGACCGGCCCTCACCACTTCTCCATGTGCCCGGGGGTGTAGCCTGTCAGGCTCCCCCCACCAGCTGGAGTTTTACCTCCACACTGGGCAGCAGTCTTTTTGGGAGCTAGCTTTTTGTCTAAAGAGGGACTGCTTCTTCCTGGGGAGGTTATTTCTGGGTCTCGCTGTGTTCCGAGAAATCGCGGCCAGTTCCAAACTGTGCAGCGTGCCTCGTTAGGGTGCTGAAAGCGACAGAACACTCAGCCCATGTTAACTGGGTCCAGACAAGATCCGCTGGGGCCTCGGAGTGTCAGAAGTCTGGGATGCTGCCTTCTGTCGATCATGTCGTACTATTGTGGCATCCACCTCGTGGACCAACATAGCTGCTTGTGCTCCCCTCATCACATTCCACCTTCCGACCGAGAAGGAAAAATACCTTTAAAGAGGCTTTGGCTTTCTCAAAGTCATGCATCCTCTTTTCTGCTTCTGTGTCACTGGCCTGGACTTGGGGAAGCTGGGGACAGTAGTGTCTCTCTCGAGTGGCTGTGTATTTGTTAAATTCTATTGTTCAGGGAGAAGGGCTTGAGATATTGGTTGGATGCTTAGTGGTGGCTGCCCCGCGCCACCCTTCCAGGCGTGCCAGTCTCCAGCTGTCTGTTTTCTGGGCGTTTGTGGTTTGGCAGGAGTGGGGGAGGGGGCTTTCTTCCAGGGATAACGGAGCCCTCCGCAGGTGCTGAAGACGCGGCTGACGCTGCGCCGCACCGGCCAGTACCAGGGGCTGCTGGACTGCGCGAGGCAGATCCTGGAGCGGGAGGGGCCGCGAGCCTTCTACCGCGGCTACCTGCCCAACGTGCTGGGCATCATCCCCTACGCGGGCATCGACCTGGCCGTCTACGAGGTTGGTGGGCTCCCCGCCCCGCCCCCGCCCCACCCTCAGCACACTCCTTCCCCTGGGCTCGCTCCTCCGGGCTTCCACTCTTCCACTGCAGTTTTCTTCTTTAAGATTTATTTATTTAGAAGGAGTTGAGAGAGAGAGATCGATCGATCTTCGGTCCGCTAGTTCACTCCCCAGATAACTACAATGGCTGGTGAGGCTGAAGCCAGGAGCCAGGAGCTTCACCTTGGGTCTCCCACGTGGGTGCAGGGGCCCCAGGACCGGAAGTGGAGCAGCCGAGACTCGAACCAGCACCCGCATGGGATGCTGGCGTCCCAGCTGGCGGCTTGACCCACTACGCCACAGCGCCCACCCCTGCAAGAACCTTTAACTTGCAGGTCAGCCATGGCGGGTCGCCCGACAGCTGGGGACCACTATAGCCCACACAGTCAAGAATGAGCAGTAAGGACGTCAGACATGCCCACAGTGTGTATCGGAGCCCGCCGCTGTCTCCAGGCCTGCCCGAGTGAGCCCAGCCGTCGCCATAGAAACCGCCCCCCCCACCCCGAGCAGCATCTTGGGGTTTGCTGACGAAGAGGCGGGCACGGAGAATTTTTGCGTTCTCCTCCGGGGGGGCCTCATCCCTTGCTTTGATCTTTTTCCTGGGTGACATCACCAGCTCCTCCCAATGAGCACAGCACTGGATGTGCTCCGCCCCCCACCCCCACCCCAGTCTGTGCCAGCCCAGACCAGAGAGAGCCGGTTCCCAACTGTGCCTCCTGTGCCAGGCCAGCGGGCCCCACGGCTGGAGACCCTGCCACTGCTGTCTTGAAACGGAATCTTTTTTTTTTTTTTTTCTTGTAAAGATTGTTTGATTTATTTGAAAGGCAGAGTTACAGAGAGGGAGAGACAAAGAGAAAGAGGGAGATCTTCCATCCGCTAGTTCACTGCCCACAGGGGGCACCATGACCAGGAGCCAGGAACTCCATCCGGGTCTCCCAGGTGGGTGCAGGGGCCCAAACACTTGGCCCTTTCTTTGGCTGCTTCTCCAGGCACCTTGGCAGGAGCTAGATGAGAAAATGGAGCAGCCAGGACTTGAATCGGGGTTCACAGGGGATGCCGCTGTCACAGGTGGCAGCTTAACCCACTGAGCCACATCACCAGCTGTTGAGCTATTTTTTTTTTAACGAAGGACCTAGTCTGTTTTGTACCTTGGGGTCAGCGCTGTGGTGCAGTGGGTTAAGCCACCATCTGTAATGACAGCATCCTGCATGGATGCCGGTTCAAGTCTTGGCTGTTCCACTTCAGATCCAGCTCCTGGCTAATGGGAGAGGGGCCCCTGCTCCCATGTGGGAGACCTAGAGGAAGCTCCTGGCTTCTGGCTCTGGCTTCTGTCTGGCCCAGCCCTGGCTGTTGTGGCCATTTGGGGAGTGAACCAGCAGATGGAAGAGCTCTCTCTCTCTCCACCCTCTCACTCTCTCTCTCCCCCTCACTCTAACTCTGGCTTTCAAATAAGTCATTTTTTTTTTTTTTAAGAAAAAGAAAGGTTCAGAGGCTTTGGGGCAAGGATTTGGGCAGAGCCAGAGGAAGAGAGATCTTCTATCCTAGGGTTCACTCCCCAAATGCCTACAACAGCCAGGGCTGGGCCAGGCTGAAGCCAGGACCTGGGAACTGAATCTATGTGGCCCACTTCCCCAGCGCTTTAGCAGGAAGCTGGGCGGGAATCGGAGGAGCCAGGACTCCATTCCAGGCTCTCTGATAGGGGACAGTGGCCTTGACTTCCTGCTCCATACGCCTGCCCCAAGTCTCAGCTTTATTCTGTGGCTTTGGGCAAATAACTCCCTCTGAAGGGGAGAGGACAGTAGCCCTGGCCGCCTCCCCAGAGTCGACCCTGAGACAGAGCTAGGAGGCCAGGGGCTTCCTCTGGAAGCGGTTTAGGGGAACTGCGTGAGGTCCCCCAGCCTGTTGTAACAAAGTTTAACAAAGTATCCCAAGGTACTTGGCACTGTTGCCTCCCAGGGCCTGTGTGTGTGTGTGTGTGTGTGCGCGCGCGCGGGCCCACGAAGCCAGAGCCAGGAGCTGATGCCACAACTACTCCGGTGCGGGTTGTAGAGGTCTTAACCGCTGGGCCAGACAGCTGCCCGCATATCTCCTTTTCACTCTCATAAGGCCCCGGGTGAGGATGACATGGGAGCCGCTCAGATAATCCAGGATAATCCCCAGCCCCAGCCTCTCAAGGTCCTTAACCACCTTGGCAAAGTCCTTTGTGCCGTGGAAGGTGACCCGCACACAGGTCCCGGGCACTGGGGCGGGGACAGTGCAGAGGCCCCTGCTGCTGTCTGCCTTAGAGGGTGGTGATGAGCAGATAAAGCACCTGCTGTGAGGGACCCGGCGCTCCATGAGAACCGGCCGCGCCACCCCCAACCCACCCTGCTCCCTTGTCCACTCCAGACCCTGAAGAACCGGTGGCTCCAGCAGTACAGCCACGAGTCGGCCAACCCAGGGATCCTTGTGCTCCTGGCCTGCGGCACCGTCTCCAGCACCTGTGGCCAGATAGCCAGTTACCCCCTGGCCCTGGTCCGGACACGCATGCAGGCCCAAGGTGAGGCCTGGCCGGAGTCCGGGTGGGGGTGGGGGAGGGGGACGAGGAGGGGAAAGGCACACCCCATGGGGCCCAGCTCCCTGTAGTCGGGTCCTGGGCTGGGATCCTCCAGGATCTAGAGAGGGCTTTGGCTGAGGTCCTAGCCCTTCTCGGGGCTCAGTTCACCCACTGGTGACACGGGATGGGAGTCCTGTGTCCCTTGGGATCATTGCCTGGGGAGAACAGGTGCCTCGGGCCCTGGCAGGGTGGGTGACGGCCAGGGGGAAGGGCCGGCCAGGGGGAAGGCAGCTCAAGGCTAGGCCCCTGACTGTTTCTGCATTTTCTTTCTCCCCCCCTCCACTCGGCGCCCCCCACTCTCCCTGGGTCTGTGTTGAGAATTTCCTTGGGAAATTTCGTAGTTTTCACTGGGGGGGGTGGGAGGCAGAATTATCAGCACCCGAGACGGACAGGGTCCCCTACCTTCATGGAGCTCACAGGGCCCGAGAGGAGATGAGACGCCAAATAAACCATTCCACCGCTCAGTACCGACTTCGGGGCGAACCAGGGACGGGGGGAGGAGCCAGACCCTGCCTGGGAGGGCCCCCGGGGAGGGCCGGCTCTGGGACAGAGGTTGGGAGAAGGAGCGGGGAGGAGCTAGGAAGAGGAGGGAGGCAGAGTGGCGGCAGGGGTGTGTTTCTACCTGTACACACACGCATGTGCACACGCAAGCACCTGCATACATGGTTACACATACTGTACACATACATGTGCACACGCAAGCACAGGCATACATGGTCACACATACTGTACACATACATGTGCACATGCAAGCACAGGCACACGTGGTTATACATGCTGTACACACACATGTGCACACGCAAGCACCTGCATACATGGTTACACATACTGTACAAATACATGCATGTGCACACGCAAGCACATGCATACGTGGTCACACATACTGTACACATGTGCACACGCAAGCACAGGCACACGTGGTTATACATGCTGTACACACACATGTGCACACGCAAGCACCTGCATACATGGTTACACATACTGTACACACATGCATGTGCACACGCAAGCACCGGCATACGTGGTCACACATACTGTACACACATGCATGTGCACACGCAGGCACAGGCACACATGGTTATACATGCTGTACACACACATGTGCACACGCAAGCACCTGCATACATGGTTACACATACTGTACACATACATGCATGTGCACACGCAAGCACAGGCATACGTGGTCACACATACTGTACACACATACATGTGCACACACAAGCACATGCATACATGGTTACACATACTGTACACATACATGTGCACACACAAGCACAGGCATACATGGTTACACATACTGTACACATACATGTGCACACACAAGCACAGGCATACATGGTCACACATACTTTACACACATGCATGTGCACACGCAAGCACCGGCATACATGGTTACACATACTGTACACACACATGTGTACACACAAGCACCTGCATACATGGTTACACATACTGTACACATGTGCACACGCAAGCACCGGCATACATGGTTACACATACTGCATGCACACATACATGTGCACACGCAAGCACCTGCATACATGGTTACACATACTGTACACATACATGTGCACACGCAAGCACAGGCATACATGGTCACACATACTGCACACATACATGTGCACACACAAGCACAGGCATACATGGTCACACATACTGTACACACATGCATGTGCACACGCAAGCACCGGCATACATGGTCACACATACTGTACACATACATGTGCACACACAAGCACAGGCATACATGGTCACACATACTGTACACATACATGTGCACACGCAAGCACAGGCATACATGGTCACAATACTGTACACACATGCATGTGCACACACAAGCAAGGCATGTATACACAAGTGCATACGTGCACACCTATGATGCATTGCACATACGTGTACACACATGTATTGTGTGCATGCGTGCGTGTGCTCGCACACACAGTGGCCAGTCCCAGCTGTGCCCAGGCAGGGGAGGGACAAGCGATAGGGGGACAGACCAGAGGCCTTACCCAGCCCCGCCCCCCCAGCCTCCGTGGAGGGCGCCCCCCAGCACTCCATGCTAGGCCTGCTGCGGCACATCCTGGCCCAGGAGGGCGTGTGGGGCCTCTACCGGGGCATCGCGCCCAACTTCATGAAGGTCGTTCCGGCCGTGAGCATCTCCTACGTGGTCTACGAGAACATGAAGCAGGCCCTGGGGGTCACGTCCAGGTGAGGGACCCCGAGCCCTCCCCTCTCCCCTCATAAGCTCCCGCACCCCGATTCTGACATCCCCACCCCTGAGCCGCTGGAGACGGACGACCCAGCCAGGTGGATCCCGGGTCCTCCCCCACCAGCCCAGGCCCAGGTCCCTGCAGCCTGACTGTTCCCGTCTGAGACCTGAACTACGAGATCCAAGGTCATCCACACCCCCGCCCTCCACCCTTATCCCCCTACACACTGGAGCCTGCACCCCCACGTCCCCAAAGTGGACCTCAGGTCTTAACCACTGGACACCCCACAGCTCAGCAAATGGGTCCTGATTGTGCAGCCACGGCCCCCCACCCCCACCCCACCCCACCCCGTACCTCACCACCCAGACCTTCGCTCCCTCTGGATCCTGGCTCCCCCACCCCACTGGCGAACGGAGATCCCTTTGCCTCGAGCCCTGCATCTCCAAGCTCAGCCACTGGATTCTGGATGACAAGAAACCTCAGCCACAGGATCCCGACAATGCGGTGCCCAGAGCCCGGGGCCCCAGGCACTGGATCCCAGATCCCCTCACCCCGGCCACTGGATTTCTGAATTCCTTTACCTCGACACGGGGGTCCCAGACCCTTCTGCTTCGACTGCCAGATCCCTGCACTCAGTTCCCCAAACCCTGGGTCCCAGCTTCCCGAGCCCCGACCCACTGGATCCTGGCTCCTAAAACCACAACCGCGGAGCCCAGACGCACAGCAGGTGGATCCGGGCAACTGTGGCTGCTGGATTCCAAATTCTAGATCCCAGCTCCCTTCACCCCAGTCACCGGATACTGAGACCACGTCTGTGGAAGGCAGACCCCCACTCCCCAGCTCCAGCACTGGATCCTGAATGCTCACAGCCCCTCCTCCACCCCCAAGTCTAGGCCCCCGTAGTCTGATCCCAGCGTCGTGGCTCCCTCACGCCGCAGCCCAGAGCTCTCTCCCCCTCCCTGTGATGGGGGAATTACCCTAAGGAGCGTCCACGGATGCCCAGGTCCTCGCCACCAGGCTCCAGAAAACCTGGGTCTGTCGCGGGTCCTGCCACGGCTTGACTCCTGGCCAGGCTACAAGGAAATGAACAGCTCCCCGCACCTGCACAAATGCCAGGTCCTCCCCAAACCTCCCAGCATGGCCACACCTGGCCCTGTGGGGAAACTGCCCCCCTCAGACCACGGCACGCACCCTCTGTGGCGTCTTCCCTTCCCTTCCCACTGCATGGTTTAATAGCCCTCCCGGTGCCCGGGTGCCCCCTTCCTCGGGAGGGGCCGCTCGTTCGGGGAGCGGGTAAGGATGCCAGGCTCCGTGGCTAGCCCCTCCCCAGGCTTCGGAGTCGGAAGCCGGGACCAAACCCACAAGGACCACACTTGCACACATGTGAACCTCCAAACTCAACTCCAGGTCTATTTTTCTACCAGAGAGAGGAGGCGCCAACTCTCCTCCCCCACCCGCCCCAGTTCCCTCCCCACCCTCGAATGTTCTGCACTTTATACTTGGATTCTGAGCTTAGGAGAATTGGGGGACCCCTCTCTCCATGCCTCACCAGTCCTTGGGGAGCCCCATGTTGAGGTTCTGCGAAAGAGGAACTGGGATGCTGGAGGGGGGTGGCTGGAGGACCCCCCCCACCATGACTTCCGCCTCCACCCTCCACCTCCCTGCCTGCGTGTGTCATTTCAAAGGAAAACGAACAAAAGGAATAAATTTTCTAAGCTCTTCTGTTGTGGTTTCTACTGAAAAGGGGCGGGAGGCTGTGGGACCACTTTGAGTCGTGCAAGGCAGACCCGTTGCCACGACACCCAGTGACACCTTGGAATCAGTCTCCCCCCTTACCAACTTTTCCTATATTTTAAATTCTGTATTTAGTTATTTACGTTTGAGAGGCAGACAGATCTTCCGCCTGGTGGTTCACTCCCCCAAGTGGCTGCAACAGCTGCCGCTGGGCCAGGCTGAAGTCAGGAACCAGGAGCAACATCCAGGCCTTCCACGTGGGTGGCAGGGACCCAAGTACTTGAGCCATCACCTGCTGCCTCCCCACTAGCAGGAAGCTGGAATTGAGATGACAAAAAAAATTGGATCCTCTGGGGCCGGCGCTGTGGTGTAGTGGGTGGGGCTGCCACCTGCAGCACCGGCATCACATATGGGCGCTGATTCAAGTCCCGGCAGCTCCACTTGCAGTCTGGCTCTCTGCTGTAGCCTGGGAAAGTGGTGGAAGGTGGCTCAGGTCGTTGGGACCCTGCACCTGCGTGGGAAACCGAAAGAAGCTCCTGGCTTCTGGCTTCAGATCAGCGCAGCTCTGGCCGTTGCGGCCAATTGGGTTCACAACTGGTTCACTAACCAGTGGATGGAAGATTCTCTCGCTCTCTCTCTCGCTCTCTCTCCTCTTCCAGTCCGGCTCTCTGCTGTGGCCCAGGAAGGCAATGGAGGATGGCCCAAGTGCTTGGGCGCCTGCACCCGGGTCAGAGACCAGGAAGAAGTACCTGGCTCCTGGCTTCGGATTGGCATAGCTCTGGCCATGGTGGCCATTTGGGGAGTGAACCAACGGAAGGAAGACCTTTCTCTCTCTCTCTCTGTCTCTCTGTCTCTCTCTCTCTCTCTCACTGTCTAACTCTATCTGTCAAATAAATTTTAAAAATAAATACAGGATGGATGGACACATGACAGATAAATGATAGAGTGATGGCTGGCTGGATGGATGGATATGATAGAATAATGGGTGGACAGATGCTAGACAGAACAATGGATGGACAGGAGAAAAACCCTCTTCTGTACCCACATGTTCCGCATGTGCACTCAACCAAATAATCAAAAATATTCACTTAAAAAAATGGGGGCCAGCACTGTGGTGCAGCAGGTTAACGTCCTGGCCTGAAGCGCCGGCATCCCATATGGGTGCCAGTTCTAGTCCCGGCTGCTCCTCTTCCGGTTCAGCTCTCTGCTGTGGCTTGGGAAAGCAGTGGAAGATGGCCCAGGTCCTTGGGCCCCTGCACCCACTTGGGAGACCCAGAGGAAGCTCCTGGCTTAGGATTGGCGCAGCTCTGGCCGTTGTGGCCAATTGGGGAGTGAACCATCGGATGCAAGACCTCTCTTTCTCTGCCTCTCCTTCTCTCTCTGTGTAAATCTGACTTTTGAATAAATAAATAAAATCTTTTTTAAAATTTTCATCTTTTACCGAATGTATGCGGGTTCTCTTTCTTGTCGTTCCCTAAGCACTACAGGATAACAACAACTTCTGTACCTGTGTCTAGAATTATGCATTAAGTAGGTGAGGGGAGCTCTAAAGCACACAGAGGCAGGCATGTGGCCAGGGTTCAATTCCTGGCTTCAGTTCCAATTCCTGAGCTGCTTTGGCTTTGGCCCTGGCCCTGGCCCTGGCCCTGGCCATTGTGTGTGTTTGGAAAGGCTGGAGCCGGGAACTCCATTCTGGTCTCCCATGTGGGCGGCAGGAACCCAGGTACGTGGGCCACCACTGCTGCCTCCCAGGGTCTGCATTAGCAGGGAGCCGGGGTCAGGGGCCAGGAACCCAGGGACTCCTCCTGGGACACGGATGTACCCATCAGCATCTTAACCTCTGGGCCAAACGTCCGACCCTCTCTTACTTGTTTTACCCAGCCATTAATCCCATCATTGGGCAGCAACGTCATCTCACCCTAAAGACCCCCTGAAGTCCCCACTTCCAAATTCCATCCTGCTGGGCTTTAGGGATCCAGCAGAATAATTTTTTTTTTAAGATTTATTTACTTATTTGAAAGTCAGAGTTACACACAGAGAGAAGGAGAGGCAGAGAGAGAGAGAGAGGTCTTCCATCTGCTGGTTCACTCCCCAAATGGCTGCAACGGCCAGAGCTGCGCCAATCCAAAGCCAGGAGCCAGGAACTTCCTCTAGGTCTCCCAAGTGGGTGCAGGGGCCCAAGGACCTGGGCCATCTTCCACTGCTTTCCCAGGCCACAGCAGAGAGCTGGATCAGAAGTGAAGTAGCCGGGATTTGAACCGGCATCCAAATGGGATGCCAGCACTGCAGGAGGCAGCTTTACCCACTATGCCACAGCACCGCCCCCCAGCAGAATCGTCTTGGTGGGTCACAGTCCAAATCCTCACAATTTACACTCCCAGGTTTGGGGGCTAGGGCAAGCACCTCGCAGCCACCACGCCCAGCCCAGTGAGGTCACTGGAGTCTCTTCTATGACCTCATCATCCCCTAGGACTCCAATTCACAGGGCGCTGGCTCCTGCCACTAGCCACGCCCCTGTGCGTGATAGTGGGACAGACTCCCTCGGGACCAGCACCCAGGGGTCCCAGCCTCCAGCTGCCATGGGCTCTGACCCGGAGGAAGCTCGGAAGCCTTGCTTGAGGGTCCAGACCTTGCTGAAGAGGGTCATGGCCTCATCCACCAAAGCCCCGCCTTCGCCTCCGCCCCCAGTCCCGCCCCTGCCCCCCTCCTGGAACCCGGGCTGCACACACGTGTACGGCTACGTGTTTGGGCACGTGCGTGAGAACCACCTGGAACATCTCCCATCTCAACAGGTGAGTCGAGGAACCACAGATCTCCCGGCACTTCCAGGCCCCGGGTCGGCTCACACCTGCCAGATGGCTCGCTCCCCTCCAGACAGAGGGTCCAGGGTAGGTGGGCCTTTTGCCAGGGTGATACCCTGGCGAAGGACCTGCAGGCTGTCTGAGGATGGGTGAGGGCTGGGTGTGCCTGCAGGTTCTGGACACTGGAGAGCAGCTGATGGTCCCCGTGGAGGTCTTGGAGGTGGATAACGAGGGAGCATTGTGGAAGTTTCTGCTCTCGGGAGCCATGGCTGGGGCGGTGTCTCGCACGGGCACGGCCCCCCTGGACCGTGCCAAGGTGTACATGCAGGTGTGCAGGGGGAACACAGCTCTGGAGGCCTTGGGAGACAGCGTGGGGTGGGGGATGCGTGGAGCTGGCGTTGATGTAGCTCAGGGCGGGGTGGGGGCTGGAGGGTGGGGCTCTCGTGAGACTGAAGTTGCAGATGGCAGTGGGGCTGACGAGGATGGGGCAGGGAGGAAGTAGAGAGAATGGTAACGGGTTGGGGTTGGAGATGAGGCGCTGGGGTCTCACAGTGGGGCTGAATGCTGAGCTGGGTTGGGCTAGAGTCCTACAGCGCTGGCCATGCGAGGAGCTGGAGAGGGAGTGGATGGGGCTGGCACGGGGGGCAGAGATGGGGGTGGGGGCTCTCACAGCGCTCCTCCGTGGGCCCCCAGGTCTACTCCTCCAGGACGAATCTCATGAACCTGCTAGGGGGGCTTCGGAGCATGGTGCAGGAGGGGGGGGTCCGCTCCCTGTGGCGCGGCAACGGCATCAACGTGCTCAAGATCGCCCCCGAGTACGCCATCAAGTTCTCCGTCTTCGAGCAGGTGGGCGGCCGGTGGCCCCTGTCCCCCCACCCCGCCAAAAAGTCCGCAGGCCCCCGGCCCCTCCCCCTGGCTTCCAGAGGGACAGCAGCTGGCCCCTGCCTTACTCTCCTCCCTCCCGCGCAGTGTAAGAATTACTTCTGCGGAGTGCACGGCTACCCACCCTTCCAGGAGCGCCTGCTGGCCGGCTCGCTGGCCGTGGCCATCTCCCAGACCCTCATCAACCCCATGGAGGTAAGAGAATGGCCACCCCGCCGGCAGGGTCAGGAGGAGGGGCTATGAGTTAGCTCCTGCTGCTTCCTCCCTCTCCCCACTTCTTCTTTTAAAGATTTATTTATTTATTTAAAAGGCAGAGTTAGAGAGACAGTCTTCCATCCACTGGTCCACTCCCCAAATGGCCACAATGGCCAGGGTTGGCCAGGCAGAAGCCCGGAGCCTGGAACTCCATCCAGGTCTCCCACACAGCTGCAGGGGACCAAGCACTTGGGCCATCTTCCACTACTTTCCTAGGCGCATTAGCAGGGAGCTGGATCGGAAGTGGAGCAGCCGGGACTCGAACTGGAGCCTTATATGGGATGCTGGTATCAAGGGGGCAGCTTTACCCTCTGCATCACAACACCAGCACCAAAATTTCTTTTTTTCTTTTTAACTTGAAAAATATTTATTTATTTATTTATTTGAAAAGCAGTTACAGAGAGGCAGAAGCCGAGAGAGAGAGGTCTTCCATCTGCTGGTTCATTGCCCAAATGGCCACAATGGCCAGAGCTGGGCTGATCAGAAGCCAGGAGCCAGAGCCTCCTCTGGGTCTCCCACGTGGGTGCAGGGGCCCAAGGACTTGGGCCATCCTCCACTGCTCTCCCAGGCCATAGCAGAGAGCTGAATTGGAAGTGGAGCAGCCAGGACTCGAACCAGCACCCACATGGGATGCCAGCACTGCAGGCAGCGGCCTCACCTGCTATGCCACAGCACCGGCCCCCTATTTTGTATTTACTGGAAAGGCAGAGAGACAGAGGCAGAGAGACAGAGGCAGAGAGATCTTCCATCCACTGATTCACTGCCTAAATGCCCCTCAATAGCTGGGGGCTGCGCCAAGCTGCATCGAAGAGACTGGAACTCAATATTGTTGTGGTTTTTTTTTTTTTTAAGATTTATTTATTTATTTGAAAGACAGAGTTACAGAGAGAGGTAGAGACAGAGAGAGAGAGAGGTCTTGCATCTGCTGGTTCACTCCCCAAGTGGCTGCAACAGCCGGAGCTGAGCCGATCTGAAGCCAGAAGCCAGGAGCCTCCTCTGGGTCTTCCCTGTGGGTGCAGGGGCCCAGACACTGGGGCCGTCCTCTGCTGCTTTCCCAGGCACATCAGCAGGGAGCTGGATTGGAAGTGGAGCAGCCAGGACTTGAACGGCCGCCCATATGGGATGCCGGCACTGCAGGTCAGGGCTTTAACCCGCTGTGCCACAGCACTGGCCCCCACATATACTTCCGAATGAACTTGCCTGGTTCAGAAAACAAATTTGGGGTGGATGCTTCCACCAAGTGGGACACCCCATCCCACAATGGAGGGCCTGGTTTGAGTCCTGGCTGCTCTGCTTCCAATCCTGCTCCCTGCTCCTGGGCACCCTGGGAGGCAGCAGGGGAGGGCGCAAGTCCTCGGGCCCTGCCACCCTCGGGAGAGGCCTGGCTGGGGTTTCTGGATACTGGCTCAGAACTGACCCAGGCCCAGCTGTCTCTGGCATTGTAGGACTGAACCAGCAAACCGAACATCTCTCTCTCTCTCTCTCTCTCTCTCTCTCTCTCTCTCTCTGCCTTGCAATGCAATACAAACAAAAACTGAAATTTTTGCTTTTAAAGGGAGTGACTGATCCGAGCTTCCAATTACTCTGACTTCCGGTGCCTGTGGCCATAGGTATTCATCCCCTGGTGAGACAGGTTCCCTAGATTGCCTCCAGCAAAACCTCCACACCTTTGCCTTCTGGCTTGTGCCGGTCCCTCTGACATCATCCTGGGGTGAAATAACATCATAGTCACAGGCCCTGCAGAGCCGTGTGTGCTGTGTCCGTGGACTGCACCAACTGCATATGGAAACATTTTGCATGCGTCACTAACTTATTTTCATATTATTTGAAAGGTGGAGAGACAGAGAGAGAGCTCTCCTCCGGTCCCTGGTTCACTCCCCAAATGCCGACAACAGCCAGAGCTGGGCCAGACCCAAGCCAAGAGGAGCCTAGAGCTCCATCCAGGTTGTCCACGTGGCTGGCAGGTGCCCAGCTGCTTGAACCATCACCGGCCGCCTCTCAGGTTGTGCATCAGTAGGGAGCTGGATCAGGAGCACAGAGCCGGGACTGGCACCGTGGTGCAGCAGGTTCAGCCACTCCCAGCGTCCCGTGTAGACCCCGGTTCAAATCCTGGCTGCTCCACTTCCACTTCAGCTCCCTGCTAATGCACCTGAGAGAGCAGTGGAAGATGGCCCAAGTGCTTGGGCCCCTGCACCCACGTGGGAGACCTGGAGGAAGCTCCTGGCTTCAGTCTGGCTGTTGTGGCCATTTGGGGAGTGAACCAGTGGATTGAAGCTCTCTCTCTCTCTCTCTCGTGCTGGGTTAACCACTGTGCCAAAAGGCCACCTGGAAAATACATTTTTTAAAAAAATGTAATGTACTCGTACCGAACATGTATACACTTTTTTCCTTGTCATTTTCCCCTAAGCAATATAGTGTGTAGCAACTGTTCACCTAGCATTTACCCCATACGTTAGGTATTGTATGTAATCTGGGTGTGATTTAAAGTATATGGCAGGATGTATGCACGTTTTGTGCAAATAGTACACCATTTTTTTCAAAGATTTATTTTATCTGAAAGTTAGTTATACAGAGAGGTAGAGACACACAGAGAGAGGTCTTCCATCTGCTGGTTCACTCCCCAAATGGCTGCAATGGCCGGAGCTGAGCTGATCTGAAACCAGGAGCTTCTTCCGGGTCTCCTTCATGGGTGCAGGGGCCCAAGGACTTGGGCCATCGTCCACTGCTTTCCCAGGCCACAGCAGAGAGCTGGATCAGAAGAGGAGCAGCCGGGACATGAACCGGCACTCATAGGGGATGCTGGTACTGCACGCAGAAGCTTAGCCCACTACGCCACAGCACCAGCCCTGCTCCACTTCTGACCCAGCTCCCTGTTAATGCACTGGGGAAAGCAGTGGCCGATGGCCCAAGTGCTCCAGCCCCTGGCACCCATGTGAGACCTCAATGGGGTTTCTGGCTCCCTGCTTTGGCCTGCCCAGCCCTGGCAGTTTCAGCCATTCGGAGAGTGAACCAGCAGATGGAAGACCTCTCGCACCCTTGCCCCCCACACTGCCCCGTCACTCTACCTGTCCAATAGTAATTCTTTTTTTAAAGATTTGTTTATTTATTTGAAAGGCAGAGTTACAGAGAGGCAGAGGCAGAGAGAGAGATAGGTCTTGCATCTGCTGGTTCATCCCCAGATGGCCAAAATGGTTGGAACTGCGCCTATCTGAAGCCAGGAACCAGAAGCTCCATCCGGCTCTCCCACGCAGGTGCAGGGGCCCAAGCACTTGGGCCATCTTCTACTGCTTTCCCAGGTCACAGCAGGGAGCTGGATCGGAATTGGAGCAGCCGGGACTCGAACCAGCACCCACACGGGATGCCGGCACTGCAGGCGGCGGCTTTACCACTATGCCACAGTGCTGGGCCCCCAAATAATAAATCTTATAAAGAAAACAAGTGAACAAAAAACTCGGAGAGGAGACACAGCCAGGGTACGCGACAGATCTGGGTTTGCATTCCTGCGTCTCGGCTTCCTCACTGGGGAACAATGATTGGGGACCGTCTAGTCCCCTAAAAAAACGCCAGAGATTGGGCCCTTTATTTATTTATTTTTTGAAAGATTTTATTTATTTATCTGAGAGGTAGAGTTACAGAGAGAGAGAGAGAGAGAAAAGTCTTCCTTCCGCTGGTTCACTCCCCAAATGGCCACCATGGCCAGAGCTATGCCGATCCGAAGCCAGGAGCCAGGTGCTTCCTCCCAGTCTCCCACGTGGGTGCAGGGCCCAAGCACTTGGGCCATCTTCTACTGCTCTCCCAGGCCATAGCAGAGAGCTGGATCAGAAGAGGAGCAGCTGGGACTAGAACCGGCGCCCACATGGATGCCGGTACCGCAGGAGAGGATTAACCTACTGCGCCAAGGCGCTGGCCCCTGGGCCCTTTATCCAGAGGACTATCGGGGAGCTGTTTGGCCTGGGGTCGAGACGCTCCTCAAGACCCTCACATCCCACACAGGAAGTGCCTGGGCCTGAACCCCAGCTCCTCTCCCCATCCTAACTCCCTGCTAATGCAAAAAGCGCCCCTGCCGTTGCAGGCATCTGGGGAGTGAACCAGCAGACTGAAGATCTCTCTGTGTGTATGTGTGTCTCCCTGCCTTCCAAATAATACAAACATCTTTAAAAAAAAAAAAAAAAAAAAGAGAGAGAGAGAGATTTAGGTCAGCTTTAAAAAAACTCATTTGAGAGCCAAGGCACACTCCCACCTGCTGCTTCACTCCCCCAACGCCTACCAACACTGGGAGGGAGTGTGGCCTGAGCCGGGAGCCAAGTGCTCCATCCAGGTCTCCCGTGTGGGTGGCAGCGACCCAGGAACTGAACCCTCACTGCTGCCTTCCAGGGGGCACCAGCAGGGAGCTGGCTCAGGCGCTGGAAGCAGGCATTGAGCCACCAGGCCGAGCACCACCACAGTTCTAGAGGTCGAAAGTCCAGAATCAGGTGGCCACATCTGTCCAGCCTCTGGCCTCCCAGTCAACGGCATCCCAAGGAGGGGAGCTTGCGTGGGCGAGGCCACACAGTGGGACGGGGCCACAGTCTGCTCTCTTAGGGATCACCTGGGGCGCTGTGGGGCGCAGATCAAGCGGCTGCTCCTGGCACTGGCATCCCAAATCGGAGAGCAGGCTTTGGGCCCTGGCCGCTCAGTTTCCGATCCAGCTCCCTGCTAATGTGCCCGGGGAGGCAGCAGATGATGGTGCAATTGCTTGGGCCCCTGCACCCGTGTGGGACACCTGGATGTGGAGCCCCTGGCTCTTGGCTTTGGCCTGGCCCAGCCCTGGTTGTTGGGAGGCATTTGGGGAGTGAACCAACAAAAAGCAAGATTCTCTCTCTTCATAAAGAAGTCTTCTTAAAATTAACTATGTCCCCTGCCGGCACCGCGGCTCACTAGGCTAATCCTCCGCCTGCGGCACCGGCATCCCGGGTACTAGTCCTGGTTGTTCCTCTTCCAGTCCAGCTCTCTGCTGTGGCCCAGGAAGGTAGTGGAGGATGGCCCAAGTGCTTGGGCCCTGCACCCACATGGGAGACCAGGAGGAAGCACCTGGCTCCTGGCTTTGGATTGGCACAGCGTGCTGTCCGTGGTGGCCATTTGGGGGGTGAACCAATGGAAGGAAGACCTTTCTCTCTGTCTCTCTCTCACTGTCTAACTCTGCCTGTCCAAATAATAATAATAATAATAAAATAACTGGGTCCCTTGAGAATTACATGATTTTCCCCCCCCACACACACCTTTTAAAAAAGAAAAAAGATTTATTGGCCGGTGCCGTGGCTCACTAGGCTAATCCTCCACCTTGTGGCGCCGGCACACCGGGTTCTAGTCCTGGTCGGGGCGCCGGATTCTGTCCTGGTTGCCCCTCTTGCAGGCCAGCTCTCTGCTGTGGCCAGGGAGTGCAGTGGAGGATGGCCCAAGTGCTTGGGCCCTGCACCCGCATGGGAGACCAGGAGAAGCACCTGGCTCCTGGCTTCGGATCAGCGCAGTGTGCCAGCCGCGGCGGCCATTGGAGGGTGAACCAATGGCAAAAAGGAAGACCTTTCTCTCTGTCTCTCTCTCTCACTGTCCACTCTGCCTGTCAAAAAAAAAAAAAAAAAAAAAAGATTTATTGGGGTAGGCATCCCATAGGGGCACCAGTTCCAGTCCCGGCTGCTCCACTTCTGATCCAGCGCTCTGCTGTGGCCTGGGAAAGCAGCAGAGGATGGCCCAAGTCCTTGGGCCCCTGCACCCACGTGGGAGACCTGGAGGAAGCTCCTGGCTCCTGGCTCTAGATCGGTGCAGCTCCAGGTGTTGTGGTCAACTGGGGAGTGAACCAACGGATGGAAGACCTCTCTCCCTCTCTCTCTGCCCCTCCTTTTCTCTCTGTGTAACTCTGCTTTTCCAATAAATACACAAAAAAATATTTATTTATTGGAAAGGCAGAGTTACAGAGAGGCAGAGGCAGAGGACGGGGGGACAGGGTCTTGCATCTGCTGTTTCACTCCCCAAATGGCTTACAGCCGGAGCTGAGCCGATCCGAAGCCAGGAGCCAGCAGCTTCCTCTGGGTCTCCCAGGCAGGTGCAGGGCCCCACACTCAGGCCATCCTCCACTGCTTTCCCAGGCCATCAGCGGGGAGCTGGATCTGAAGTGGAGCAGCCAGGACTCGAACCGGCGTCCACATGGGATGCCAGCACTGCAGGCGACAGCTTTACCTGCTAAGCCCCATAGATTTCCTCCTGAGGGTGGGGCCTCCCACAGCCTCAGGGTCTCCCTGGGGGCGGTGCCCTCCTCTGAAAGCCCCACCCCCTGCGGTCTCGGCCACACTGACCACCAAGTTTCCATCGCGAGAACTGGGCTTCGGGGGGGGGGGGGGGGGGGGGAATGAAACGGCGCGAGCTCAGCCTCCCGCCCTCCGCAGGTGCTGAAGACGCGGCTGACGCTGCGCCGGACCGGCCAGTACCAGGGGCTGCTGGACTGCGCGAGGCAGATCCTGGAGCGGGAGGGGACCCGCGCCCTGTACCGCGGCTACCTGCCCAACATGCTGGGCATCATCCCCTACGCCTGCACGGACCTGGCCGTCTACGAGGTTGTGGGTCCTGCGGGGATGGGGGGCGGGGCTGGTCAGGGCCCAGGACTGTAGGGAGCGCCCCCTCCGGCCCCGGCCCCATCTCCTCCAGATGCTTCGATGCTTGTGGCGGAAGTCCGGCATGGACATGGAAGACCCCAGCGGCCTGGTCAGTCTGTCGTCCGTCACGCTGTCCACGACCTGCGGCCAGATGGCCAGCTACCCGCTGACCTTGCTGCGTACCAGGATGCAGGCCCAAGGTCAGCCTGGCCGCCCGCCCCGGGCCTGCGCCTCTCCTGCCTGCCCTTGGTTCTCTGAGGGTCCTCATGCTCCCGGCCCGAGTCCTAAACTCTGCGTGGCTGAGCCTGCCCGCCCCCCAGACCCACCAAGACCTTTTACACCCCCACCCCAAGCCGATCCCAGCTCCCGAAAAACCAAATCACCAATCCCAGCTGACCCTCGCGGCCTCCCTCCAAACACGTGACCCACTGACCCCACCATGCTGACCCCCAAAACCCCCCCTCTCAACGTCTCCAAGTCGGCCGGAGCCCTGAGCCTGCCCCTGTCCCTACAGACACCGTGGAGGGCTCCAACCCCACCATGCGCAGGGTGTTTCGGCGGATCCTGGCCCAGCAGGGCTGGCCGGGGCTCTACAGAGGCATGACCCCCACGTTACTGAAGGTGCTGCCCGCAGGCGGCATCAGCTACGTGGTGTACGAGGCCATGAAGAAAACCCTGGGCGTCTAGGCCAAGAGCGAGAGGACGCAGCCCGGGCAGGAACGGAACAGGGGGGTCCGAGGCCCCGGGCCCCAAAGGGCCCTCCAGGCTCAGGTCCTGGGGTCGTCCTTGGCCGCACAAGTAGCCTGGGGACCCCGGGGGAGGAGGCTCCCGGGCCACCCCCCACCAGATCATGGACCCCAGCCCGGATCCTGGCTGCAGGTCTCGGCTCAGGGGCGGAAACGGTGACTGTGACGACAACCCGAAATAAAGAGACGGTTTCTGTCGGGCGTGGATCGGAGGTCTCCTGGAGGGTCTGGGGCCTTGGGCTGTGAACGGGCATCGAAGCCTGGAGGAAGCCTGGGTCCCGGTGTCAAACGGGGGGCCCGAGGCCGGAGCGCGGGGCCCTGCGACCCGAGGGTGCAGGCGCGGAATTAGGGGCTGGGGGCCCTCAGCCCTGGACCCTCAACTGGTGCCACGGGGAGAGGGCCCCGGACTCCCACCCCGCGGCCGCGAACGCACGGGCTCCGCGGCTTCAAGCAGGCCACGTGCCGGGCCTACACAGCCCGGCTCCCCCGGCGGCCGCTAACCCAGACGTCAGGCCCGCACAGGCTCCGGGGCGCCACCGCCCACGTCGGCTGCCACTCACCTCATCTCCCGCTAATCGCCGCTCGCCGTCTGGTGGCCGGCCCCGCCCCAATGCAGCTGCGCGTCCACTGGCTCCCACCAAAACGAGGCCCGTGTATTTCCTCTATTGCCATTTGTCCTGAGCGGCGTCAGTCGCCTCACACCCGCCCCTGCCGCTTAACCATTGGTTTAGAAGTCAGAGGTAGAAAAGGATTCTGGTTAACAAGGTAGGCAGTCAAATCCGAATCCAACGTCATCACCCAGAACTTGTCAGGCATTGGAAAAACTGGCTGCCAATCCTTGCAAGCACCGCCCTCCGCACGTCTTCACTGGCTTGCGTGCATGACTATCACGTCGAGCGTCCGCCCAGCAAATCCAAAGTGGAGGGTCTCTTTCGCTAGGCTCCGCCTTCCAGTCCACGTGACCCTCCAGAGCCGTCAATCTAGTTCCGACACCGCCCCGCGTTCCTGGAACTCTCGCTTCATTGGGCCTTCCTCCTCCTCCGATCACCACTATTTGCCCGCCCAGCGCCGGCAGCTCGTAGCCCATTGCCTCCGAGAGCTGTCGGTGACTCGTCACCTCCCGCCCACTGCCTCTTGCGGTACTCTTATTGGCCGCTCACCTCCAGGGCCCTGGATTGGTGCCCCGGGAACAGCGGCTGTCCCCCATTGGCCCGGCGGCGCCGTCCGTCACGCCGGCGGCGGGAGGGGGCGACCCTCTCCCCCCTCCTCGTCTTCCCAGCCGCTGGGTTCCCAGAGTGCTCCGCGGCCGTGTGGAGCGAGGCCTTGTTCCCGCGTTGAGCCGCCGCCGCTGCCGCCGCCGCCTCCTCAGCCTCAGCCTCCGCGCCAGGCCCGGCCGCGCCGCGCCATGTCCGACTACAGCACGGGAGGACCCCCGCCCGGGCCGCCGCCGCCCGCTGGCGGGGGTGGGGGCGCCGGGGGCGCCGGGGGAGGGCCTCCGCCGGGCCCGCCGGGCGCGGGGGACCGGGGCGGCGGCGGCCCCGGCGGCGGCGGCCCGGGCGGAGGGGCGGCCGGGGGCCCCGCGCAGCCGCCCGGCGGGGGCGGCCCGGGAATCCGCAAGGACGCCTTCGCCGACGCCGTGCAGCGGGCCCGCCAGGTGAGGAGGCCGCGGGCCTAAGGGGCGCGCGCGGGCGGGGGAGGGGGCCGGGGTCACGTGCGCGCGCGCGCGGGGGAGTGGGCCGGGGCCGCCGAGGGGTCACGTGGGCGGGGGGCCGGGGGGGCCTGCCCCTGCAGCGGGTGACCCCCGTGTGCACGGGCTGGGGGCGACCTGGGGGTCAGCAGGAGCGGCCCGTGGGCGCGCAGAGGCTCTGGAGCTCGGGGGTTCATTTGGGGGGTCCCTTGGGGCACGCGAAGGCTGGCTCCGCTCTCTCGGGGGTGGAGGGACCGCCTGGCGGGGGAAGGAACGGTCTTGCTCGACCCCCCTCCCCCCCGGGGGCCCGCGCATCAGAGCCCAGGGCCGTGTTTGCCCCGAGCTCAGTCCCATCGGGCTGCCTTTCCCAGGACAAAGCCGACTGAGTGGGGGGCGTCCTAGAAAGTGGAGGGGGCACCCTTTTGCGGCTGAGCTGCAGATCGGCTGCTGGGGGCTTGCAGGCGCGGTCTCCTCCAGGGGAGGGTCTCGGCGCCGCGATGGCAGCGCGGAGGGGTCACCCGCTGGTGTGTCTGGACTCGCCTCGGCGTGGGGGGGACCCGCCGGTGGGAGGACTTTGCCGCCCTTTCAGGAAGCAGAGACCGGCTCGGGCGGCTGCGAGCGCTCCTGGGCTGTCCCGGTGCCTCCCGGCTGAGCGCTGGCTCCTCCCAAGGTGGGAGGTCCCAGTGTGGCCCCGGCTTCCACTCGGGCTGCTCCCGGGACCTGTCCGCTCCCGGGCGGGCGCAGCTTTACCTGGGGGCGTGGGGGGGAGGAGCGCAGAAACTTTGGCGGAGCCAGGTGGTGGGTAGGTGTGGCCGCAGCCAGGGCTGGGGTCTCTGGTCCTGAGCCGGCCGGGGGTGTTTGAAGTTGGTGGTGGGCGAGGAGCTGAGGGGCCTTGCCCCGGCTTGGGGGGGGGGTGGCTGCGGAGGTTTGCGGGGGAGAGGAGGCAGAGGTGTGCTCTCGGGCATCCCGGAAGCCCCCGGCTGGAATCACGCCCCCCGCCCCGTTCTCCGCACGGGGGCGGCCCCGCTGGGAGGTGCCTGGAGCTCAGGACCTCCCTGCTCCCGAGAACAAGGCCGCGCGGACAGAGAGCTGGGGGGCCCGGCAGAGCGGGGAGTTTGAGATTCCTGCGCACCTGCTGAGCCCCTTGAAGCCTTAGACGGAAAGTGCTGGGATGTCTTCACCCCGAGGTGCTCTGGGAGCCGGGGCGGGGGCCGCGAGTCAGGAGGAGTTCTGAGCAGCGGCCCCGGTGCCTGGCTGGGCTGACGGCTCTGTGCTTCTCGCTTCCTTTAGATCGCAGCCAAAATCGGAGGCGATGCGGCCACGACCGTGAACAACAGCGCTCCCGACTTTGGTTTTGGGGGCCAGAAGAGACAGCTGGAGGACGGAGGTAACGGCCTGCCGTGCTCTTAGCTGGGGCAGAGCAAGCTGACTGTGAGGAGCCCAGGGCTGGGCAGCCAGGGCCTGGTGCAAAGCTTGGCCTGCCCTGGGGCTGCGGAGCCAGTGGTCAGCACCTGGTCAGCCCTGCTTCCTAAAGGCGTATTTACTTATGTGACAGGGAGAGAGGGGAGGAGAGGCAGAACAGTCTTCGTCTGCTGGTCCATTCCCCCAGTGGCTGCGACGCCCAGGCTGAAGCCAGGAGCCTAGAACTCACCTAGCACTCCCGCGTGGGTGCGGGCACCCAAGCTCCTGGGTCGTCCTGCGCTGCCTTCCCAGGCACAGTAGCAGGGAGCTGGGTCGGAAGCTGAGCAGCTGGGACTCGAACCAGCACTCTGCTCTGGGCTGCTGGTGGCAGGAGGCAGCCTGAGCCGCCTGCTTGTCACCAGGGTCACTCTCCCCAGAGACAGGTCCAGCCCCGAGCTGGGCGCTGCTGGGTGTCCGTGTCGGAGTGAGGGGCCGGTCTCTGCTACTCAGTCCCTTGAGGCTCTTGTGTTGGGGGTGGGCAGTGGGGGGGTTGCCCGGGACATGTGGCGCCAACATCGGGTTGGAGGCAGCCGTGGGTGGGTGGGTGCCGCATCTGACATCCTCTCTCTTTCACAGATCAGCCGGAGAGCAAGAAACTGGCTTCCCAGGGGGACTGTAAGTGCGGGTGGTGAAGGCAGAGCAGCTGCAGGGTCTGGGGGGCTTTTGGGAGTCAGGGGACCCCGGGCAGAAGGCCGCTCTCCCTGGAGGCTCCCGGGTCCATAGTCTGGGGCCAGGGAGTCTAGGGATCCCCAAACTCTGGAGTTGAGATAGGAAAAGTCTGGGCGCTGTCGTGGGGAGGGGCCACAGTGCTCCTTGAATGAATAAGCAGCCAGGGCCCCTGGGTGGGCAGGCGGGGGCCCAGCAGGGGCTCAGCCAGTCTCCCTTTGGGTTGTCTCCGCAGCCATCGGTTCTCAGCTCGGACCCATCCATCCTCCGCCCAGGTAAGTGTGACGTGGAGAGCGTGCTGGCCTCGCGCTGGCTGGGGGGCGGGTTCTGTCTGTGGTCCTCGCGCTAGCTGGTGGACGGACGAGAGCCGGGCAGCACGCAGGCAGAGCAGCCACGTCCCCTCCCGTACGTCTGGCTGTGGGGAGCAGACAGCGTGGTGTCCACAGCCCGGGCCCTGGAGGCCCGGGTCCCTCGGAGAGGCTGGCGGGGGAGCGGTGACTCCTTCCTGCAGGTGCCTGCTCCGCTGGGCTGGTGGAGCCGGGGTCTCGGCCACCTTTGTGCTGCTTCAGGTGAATCAGACGAGGATCTGTTTTTCTTAAAGGGCCGGTAGTCTTGTAAACACCGTAGAAACAGTTCCCTGGGAGCATGAGGTGGACACGTAGCCAGCCTTTCCTGTGTCGCTGGACGTCAGCAGACGTAAATGGCCTCGTCAGTCGGTCTAGTCAGCGTCTGAGTGCTTGTTCCCACCCTGAATCAGTCGGACACTCACCATGAGCCCCAGACCAAGCTGCTCACAGCACAGGGAGACTGAGGCCGTGGGGCGCGTGGGCAGCTGTGGAGTTTGTCGTGGACTCCTTCGGCGTGCGGGCTCTACAGCCCTGCGCAGAGCACCCTGGGGGTGGCGGCCTTCGGGACCCCCGCCGCCCCCCACTTGAGACAGGCTCCGTGTCTCTCTGCAGGACTTCCATGACAGAAGAGTACAGGGTCCCGGACGGCATGGTGGGCCTGAGTGAGTGTGGGTCCCTGCGGGCCGGGAGGTCCCCCTCAGGACGGTGCCTGCAGCCCCCCAGCCAGCAGCTGGCCTGAGAGGCCCCGTCTCCAGCTCTCATCTGCCCCTCCCCGGGATATCTTAGGGCTGGGACCCCCACCCTAGTCGCGCTCGCCAAGTCAGTCTTGGCTTCTCTCCTTTCTTCACCCAGTCATTGGCAGAGGAGGCGAGCAAATTAACAAAATCCAGCAGGATTCAGGCTGCAAAGTCCAGATCTCTCCAGGTACGGGAGAGCCAGCTTCCCACCGGGGCGGGATGGGGGCTGGGGGGTGGACTCTGACTGTCTCTGAGGCTTCGCTTCCGCTGGACTAACAGAAGTGGGAAAGCAGGCGTTTCTTGGGTGCTGCATCACCTCGGACAGCGCCGCGAGGTGCAGCTGTGGTGGACGGTCTCGAGTGGAGCCTGTGTTCAGCTGCCCTTGCGTTGGCTGTTTGCTGCTGGTTCAGCAGCTGGTTCAAGGCAGGCAGACTTGAGCCGGAAAAGAGGTTTTTCTCACCCAGTTGTTGGGCACGGCACCTGCATGTGCCCAGCTCTGGTGAGTGCTGTGGGCCTTGGCACGTGGCAGGTGGCCAGGGCGGCCCTGTGTGCAGGACCAGATGGTGGCATGGCCAGACAGCAAGCGGGGAGCCGGGTGGGGCCAGGCCCGGGCTTCTCCCACAGCCCTCAGGACTGCCCTGAAGGATGGGGGGAGGCAGGAGCTCTGGGATCCCTCACGGGGCCTCCTGCCAGGCCCCGCCACCCCGGGGACCAAGCTTCCAGCACACAGGCCCTTGGGATAAACCACTCGCAGATTAACACCCGATGGGAAGGCATCAGACATAGTGGTGCATGAAAGGGAAGAATAATTTTGAGGTTGTTTGGTTATTAGGGTTTAAATCCTAATTTTTTTTTTTTTTAAAGATTTATTTATTTGGGAGGCAGAGTTACAGAGATAGGGAGAGACAGAAATTCCGTTTGCTGGCTGGTTGACTTCCCAAATGGCCGCAACAGTCAGGGCTGGGCCAGGCTGGAGCCAGGAGCCCCATTTGGGGGTGCAGGGACCCAAGGACTTGGGCTGTCTTCCGCTGCCTTCCCAGGCACCTGAGCAGGGAGCTCGATGGGCAGTGGAGCAGCCGGCCCTGCAGGCGGTGGCTTAACCTGTTACATCATGACGCCGACACAAATCCCGATTGTGGCATACATCTCAGATCTGGGGTTCTGAGCCCCCTACCCCCACGCCTGCCTGGTGGGGTTCTCTTCATGGGGTTGTGTTGATGGGGTGCTCCTCCGTTGGGGGTGGAGTGCCAGGGTTGGACGTTCTGGAATGGCCTCTGCCCACTTCCTCTTTTCCTGCGAAAGTGCCGTCTCCTCTGGACTTGAACTTCCCTTACCTTGACCTTGCGCTGAGTAGCCTCTCCAGTGTTAGGGAGGCAGATGGATCTGTCAGGCTGCAGAGTGCGACAGAGCCGTGGGTGGTTCTGGAAGTTCGATCGTGTCTGGGGGCCTTTTCTATGCCTGGAGGCCCAGGAGGGCCCTGACCCTTCTCCTCCTCTCCAGACAGCGGCGGCCTACCAGAACGCAGCGTGTCCTTGACGGGGGCCCCGGAGTCCGTCCAGTAAGTCCCCGCCTGGGCCCTGCTGTGGGGAGGGCCTGGCAGAAGTCCTCTCGTCCCTTCGGACGTTGGGCAGCTCCCACACTCTGTGCTGTGCTCACTGATTTCCCAGCCTCGTGAGGCTAGGAGCCCCCAAGCCCGGCCAGCACCCCGCCGCCGCCGCGTTTTCCACCAGAGGCCCTCGCTGGGGTCATCTCCCCGGCGCTGGGGCTGCCCGAGCCGTTCCGCGTCTCAGGCGTGCTGCCCTGTTCCCTGCCCAGGAAGGCGAAGATGATGCTGGATGACATCGTGTCTCGGGGTCGCGGGGGCCCCCCCGGCCAGTTCCACGACAGCGCCAACGGGGGCCAGAACGGCACCGTGCAGGAGATCATGATCCCCGCAGGCAAGGCCGGCCTGGTCATCGGCAAAGGCGGAGAGACCATTAAGCAGCTGCAGGTGAACGTGGCCAGGGCCGAGTCCGGCCGCTCCCTTGCTGTGTCGGCGCACGTGGCCCCCTCGCCCTGGGTGGGCCGGCACTGACAGCGCTGTTTGTGCAGGAGCGCGCGGGCGTGAAGATGATCCTGATCCAGGACGGCTCCCAGAACACGAACGTGGACAAGCCCCTGCGCATCATCGGGGACCCCTACAAAGTGCAGGTGCGCCCTGCACGCCACCGCGGGTGCCCCCAGCTCTCTGTGTTCTCTGTGTGTGGGCCCAGGGCTGAGCTCCTTCCCTGGGCAGAGAGGGAACCGGGAGGGTGCTGGGGCGTGGGGCCTGCCCCAGCATCCGGCCTGTGTCTGTGTGCAGCAAGCCTGCGAGATGGTGATGGACATCCTCCGGGAGCGCGACCAGGGTGGCTTCGGGGACCGCAACGAGTATGGCTCGAGGATCGGCGGGGGCATTGATGTGAGTGGTGGGGCCTCCTCCTGGCCAGCGGGTGGCAGAGTGGCAGAGTGGACCCTTGCTGACCCTCGCCCCTCCGCCCTCAGGTGCCGGTGCCAAGGCATTCTGTAGGGGTGGTCATTGGCCGGAGTGGAGAGATGATCAAGAAGATTCAGAATGACGCAGGGGTGCGGATACAGTTCAAGCAAGGTGGGCCCTGCAGACGGTCACCACTCTGCCCCCACCCCCACCCACCCCAGGCTGGCGTGGAGGGGGCGTGGCCCTGGGCTGCCCAGGCCGGCCGGGAGTCTTCCCTGCTCTGCGGGTCAGCCACTCGAGAGTGAGGACACGGGGTCTGTCCAAGTTCAAAGCAGTGCTTTCCTGTCCTCAGACCTCTTCCCTCCCCCCAGCGGGTGGCCCACGCTGATCGGGTCGGACCGCGGCGCCAGCCCTGGGCAGCCTGTCCGGGGAGGCCACCTCTGCTGCTTTTCAGAGATTCTGCTCCCGTACAATTAGTTTTGGGGGTGCCCTTGCAAGAAGCAGCCTCTGATGCCCCAGCTTTGGCCGGTGGGGTTTCCTGCCCTGGGACCTGGGCCTCCTCTCCCACCTTCTTGCCCCACCCCTATTATTACTAAAGATTTATTTATTTGAAAAGCAAAGCAAAAGGGAGAGAAAGATCTTCCACCCGCTGGTTCACTTCCCTAGTAGCAGCAGTGGCCGGGGCTGGGCCAGGCTGAAGCCAGCTCCATCGGGGTCTCCACAAGGGTGGCAGGGCCCAGGCGCTGGGACCTGTTAGTAAGGAGCTGGGTCAGCAGTGGAGCGGCAGGACTGGCGTTGCTCACGCGGGCTGCCAGGGTCACACAGCAGATTGACCCACTGCACCACAGGCCGGACCCTGGGCCTCCCACTTTGGGGCCAGCGTGAGGAGTGTCTGAGAAGGCCGCATTCGCCAGGGTTGTGCTGTTCATTTAAGTCGGTCCCTCTGCTCTCTTGGTGTTGGCATCAGATGATGGGACGGGTCCTGAGAAGATCGCCCACATCATGGGGCCCCCGGACAGGTGTGAGCACGCGGCCAGGATTATCAACGATCTCTTGCAGAGCCTCAGGGTAGGTGGGCGCGGGGCGCCATGGCAGGGGGCAGGCTGCGGTCCTCTCTGGCTGCCTGCTCATCTGTCTCCCTGTCTTGCAGAGTGGTCCCCCAGGCCCTCCAGGGGGTCCCGGCATGCCCCCCGGCGGCCGGGGCCGGGGGAGAGGCCAAGGCAGCTGGGGTCCTCCCGGCGGGGAGATGACCTTCTCCATCCCCACGCACAAGTGCGGGCTGGTCATCGGCCGAGGTGGGTACGGCTGCTCCCTGCCCCTGCCCTGCCCCCGCCCCGCTCCCTGCCCCCGCCCCGCCCCGCCCGCCCTCCGTCACTGGCTGTGGTTCTGCAGGTGGCGAGAACGTGAAAGCCATCAACCAGCAGACAGGCGCCTTTGTAGAGATCTCCCGGCAGCTGCCGCCCAACGGGGACCCCAACTTCAAGCTGTTCATC
Organism: Lepus europaeus; assembly: GCF_033115175.1. Taxonomy (NCBI): domain Eukaryota; kingdom Metazoa; phylum Chordata; class Mammalia; order Lagomorpha; family Leporidae; genus Lepus; species Lepus europaeus. The sequence goes on from NC_084846.1 coordinate 2,800,419, forward strand.
ATCCGGGGCTCGCCCCAGCAGATCGACCACGCCAAGCAGCTCATCGAGGAGAAGATAGAGGTGGGCTCAGGGGACCCCTGGGGCCGAGCCCACCCGTCGTCCCCACCTGCTCACCTCCTGCTGCTGCTTTCCCTGCAGGGTCCTCTCTGCCCCGTGGGACCTGGCCCTGGGGGACCAGGCCCCGCTGGCCCCATGGGGCCCTTCAACCCGGGGCCCTTCAACCAGGGGCCACCAGGAGCACCCCCACAGTGAGTGTGACTCAGCTTCCGGGGATCCGGGGCGTGGGGCCGTCACTGCCTCCCTCCCAGATGCACCCCCTAGGGGCCAGGACACCCCCGAAGTCCTGATGTCTGCCCGCACTCACCCCACGCTGGGGAGGGCTGCCCAGGGTGGGGGCGGGGGCCTCTGTGTGCTTGGCCTGGGTGGTTGCACCGGCAGAGCCCCCCAGCTCACAGGTTGCCCCTCTTTAATCCCCAGTGCCGGCGGCCCCCCTCCTCACCAGTACCCACCCCAGGGCTGGGGCGGTGCCTACCCCCAGTGGCAGCCCCCTGCTCCGCACGACCCAAGTAAGTGCCGGCCGCCCCGGGAGGCGGGGGCCTGGCTCCCGTGCTCGCCCCTCAGCCCCTGTCTTCCTCCTTAGACAAAGCTGCCGCGGCAGCCGCTGACCCGAACGCCGCCTGGGCCGCCTACTACTCGCACTACTACCAGCAGCCCCCGGGCCCCGTGCCCGGCCCCGCGCCGGCCCCTGCCGCTCCGCCCACTCAGGGGGAGCCCCCGCAGCCCCCGCCCACCGGCCAGTCGGACTACACGAAGGCCTGGGAGGAGTACTACAAGAAGATCGGTGAGCCTGGCGCGCCGCCGGCGGGGGTCCGGTCCTGCCCAGGGCCGGGCGCCCTCTGACCCTGCCGGTGTCCCCGCAGGCCAGCAGCCACAGCAGCCGGGAGCGCCCCCGCAGCAGGACTACACGAAGGCCTGGGAGGAGTACTACAAGAAGCAGGGTGAGCTGGCGGCCGCGGGGGCCGAGGCGGGCGGCCCACCCCCCAGCCGCCCACTCACCCTGCCGTCTGCCCTCCCACAGCGCAAGTGGCCACCGGAGGGGGTCCGGGAGCGCCTCCAGGCTCCCAGCCAGACTACAGTGCCGCCTGGGCCGAGTATTACAGACAGCAGGCCGCTTACTACGGACAGACTCCCGGTCCCGGCGGCCCCCAGCCTCCTCCCACCCAGCAGGGACAGCAGCAGGCAAGTGGGAACTGCCACCCTCCTCCTCCTCCTTTCTCCTTCCAACCCCCGGCCACCGTCCATCCTGCCTTAGTGGGTAGCGCCGGAAACCCCTTCCCCTGCGGGGTGTGCCCTTGATGCCTGCAGCGGGGGCCGCGTGGCCAGAGGTCTCCGGGAGTCCCCACGCGCCCGCCGGGGAAGCGCACGCTGGGTCCAGAGGCTAACGAAGAGGCCTCCCTCCGCCAGCCGCTTGTTCCTGTGTGACGCTGTCGTGACGCTGGGGCGAGCTGGAAACAGAGGTGGAACTTGTGAACTGGTGGGTAGTCCTTGGGGGTGGGGCCGCCGGCCGCTCCAGCCGTGGTCGCCGTCCTGGCCGTCAACCCACTCGCTCCAAATCTGGCCACTTGGGAAGAAAACGTCTATTTTTTTCCCCCTTTTCTGCATCACTTTTGTTTTTTTATTTTGGAAAGCCACGATCTTTTTCACCTGTGTCCGAGTGACTGCCGCAGGCGGCCCGGGGCTCCCCGCCCGCCCGCTCGCCTCTGTGTCCCGGTCTTGTCTGTGAAGTGGGCATGACGATCGTTGCCACCTTCCAACCTACCTCACAGGGGTGTTGTGGGGACACCGTGCTCGCTGAAATGGTTTCTGTTGCGTCGCCCGGGAGCCGCCGCCTCCCCGTCCAGCAGGCGCCCTCCCTCCTGAGCGCTTTCTCTGCCTCTGCCCTGCGCCTGCTTCTCTGACTTGCTCTCCTGTCCCCTCCTGCTCCCCCCCTTCTCCCCCCATCCTCCTCCTCTCCCTCCCCCCCCATCCGTCAAGGAGCAGAGTCTGCCTCCAGCCAGGCCGAGAGCACTAGACAGTGGACACGCGCCCTGCCTGCCCGCACGGGCCGCCTCCCCGCGCACGGGTGCTGCAGCCCCGCCTGCCCTCCCCTCCAGCCCCCCACGCCGCCCTCCCTGTAGTGACCGATTCCTATCTCTTCCCTCTCCGCAGGCTCAATGAATCGAATGAATGTGAACTTCCTCATCTGTGAAAATCTTTTTTTTTTTTTTTCCATTTTGTTCTGTTTGGGGGCTGTTTCCGTTTGTTTTTTATTTTGTTTGTTTGGCGAGAGAGCGATGGCTGCCGTGGGGGTGCGGGGAGCCCGGGGAGTGGCTGGAGGCGGGGCGCTCGCGCTCCCTGTCTCATTCGGTTTCTTTACAATCGGGGACCCTTCACTCTGGCCAGCCATGGAAGATAGCGAGGAACTGAGTCCTGCCAAAAATAAATTAAAAACATTAAAAGGAGCAGAACAAAAGCTATAAAATTTTATATATATATTAAAAAAAAAACTCTATCCCCAGCCTTCCAGAAACTGCCTCTCTGAAGGTGAGGCGCCAATTCTCTCCCTGCCACCCTTGGCCTCTTCTTGTTTTTAAAATAAACTTTTAAAAAGGAAAAAAAGTCACTCTTGCTATTTCTTTTTTTTAGTTAGAGTTGGAACATTCCTTGGACCAGGTGTTGGTATTGCAGGACCCCCGCACCTGCCCTTCCTCCTCCTGCTCCTCCTCCTCCTCCTGCTCCTCCTCCTCCTGCTCCTCCTCTCCCTCCTCTCTCTCGCTCCTCTCCAGCCCCGGCTCAGCCCCTGCCCCCACTCCCAGGACTGGTCTGCTCCGTTGTCTTTTGATCTGTTCAAGAGGAGATTGAAACTAAAAATGAGAACAAAACAAAAAAATTGTATGGCAGTTTTTACTTTTTATCGCTCGTTTTTAACTTCACAAATAAATGATAACAAAACCTGCCTGTGTGTGCCGGGTGCTGTCTGTCTCCTGCCACCCCGTAGTCTGTTCTGTCGCTGTGAAGCCTGAGGGTGCCCGTTGCAATGACAAGCTTTGTGTTGTGATTTTTTTTTTTTTTTTTTCAAAGAAAACAGAAACGTGAGAGAACCGTTTCGTATTTTCAGGCGCGTTGTGCTTTATTAACTCCCCTTGCCTTCTCTTCCTTTTTGTTTTTTGATTAAATAAAGTGCTTTTTGTTTAAAAAAAAACCCAACTCGGTGTTGGCTGCAGTTGTGTTGGGGGGGGACCAGGGCTCGGTGGGGCCGGGGCTGGGCTCGGCCAGGGCTGCCTTCCTCTACCCCATTCCTCCTCCCAGAACCAGGGAGGCACCTGCGAGGGTCCCTAGGTACCGGCGTTCCCATGGACACAGCCCTGCCTGGCCTTCGCCGGCGCTGTGGCTCGGGGTGCACCCCTGGAGGCTCCGGATAGCCAGATGCCCACAGGGTTCCCCTCCGCGTGGGGCCTGCTGGGGCAGGCCAGGGGACCGGAACCACCGCTGAGCTCACACGCCAGGGCCTCACCTCCCCCAGCCGCTCCGCGCTCACTGCAGACTCTCGATGACAGAGCAGCACCTGGCGAAAATGCTCCCTGGCGCGTCTTCCGCCAAGATCTAGAAAACAAGGTGAGTCCGGGCTGGAGGTCCGGCCGCCCCGGTCCCCAGGCAGCCGGGCGCGGGGCACCTACGTGGCGCAGCAGGTTCTTGTGCTGGTAGAAGGTGAGGACCGGCTCGCACGAGGTGTAGTGAGTCTCCAGGCGCCGGCGGATGGCCGGCTCACAGTCGTCCGCCCGGTGCTCCAGCTGCCCGCGCCGCAGCACACGCCGCACCATGGTCTCCATGGAGCAGTCAAACACGATGACGACGCTGGGGGCCCGGCCCACCTAGGCACACACCAGGCCACAGGTGAGCCCAGAGCGGCGAGTCATGGGCCTCCCTGGTGTATTCTGGTTGCGGTTTTTTTATTTCATTTGAAAAGCAGAGTTATGGAGAGAGCTTCCATCAGCTGGTTTACCCCCCAAATGGCTGCAAGTCAAGCCAGGAGCTTCTTCCGGGTCTCCCACGTGAGTGCAGGGGCCCAAGGACTTGGGCCATCTTCCACTGCTTTCCCAGGTGCATTAGCAGGGAGCTGGATCAGAAGTGGAGCAGCCGGGAATCGAACCAGGCTTTACCCAAATCCCATGTGGAATGCGGCTTTACCCACTACGGCACAGCACTGGCCCTGGTATTTTTTTTTTTTTTAATTTGGGGGCGGGCACTGTGGCATAATGGATTAACTCCCTGTCCTGCAGCACCGGCATCCCATAAAGACACCAATTCACGTTGCAACCATTTGGGGAGTGAACCAGTGGATGGAGGACCCTGTCTGTCTCTACTTCTCTCTAACTCGGTCTTTAAATAAATTAAGTCTTTTTAAAAAAAAGATTTGAGAGACAGAACTTCCACCCACTGGTTCACTCCCCCAAAATACCCACAACAGCCAGGGCTGGGCCAGGCTGAAGCCAGGAGCCGGGCGCTCCATCCGGGTCTCCCCCACGGGTGCAGGGGCCCAGCACTCGGGCTCACTGCTGCCTCCCAGGGAGCGCACGCGCAGGGAGCTGGCGTCAGGAGGCAGAGCCAGGTGTGGCGCCCAGGTACCTGAGGAGGGGCTTGGGCAGCTTCTGCCCAGGCAGGATTCTCGCTGGGGAGGGGCCGTGGCTAACCAGGACTGCCGCTTGCTGACGGATACAGAGCTAGATGTCTTAGGCCATTCCAGTGAAGCGTCTTTGTTTTGTTTTCACTTGAAAGGCCAGGAGAGAGAGAGAGAGGGAGAGAGAGAGAGAGAGAGAGGGAGAGAGAGAGAGAGAGAGAGGGAGAGAGAGATGGCTCTTCCATCTTCCAGTTCAGGCCCCAGCCCTGGGAGGCAGCACTGATGGCTCAGGTTCTGGGGTGCCTGCCACTCGCTGGGGAGACTCGGATGGAGCTGCGGGCCCCTGGCTGTGGCCCAGCCCAGCCCCAGCTGTTGTGGGCCTTTGGGGGGTGACCCAGCAGATGGAAGATCTGTCTCTTTCAGTCTTTCTTTCAAATAAAGGAAATAGAACGAAAAGCAAGCTATTCTTTAGAGAAAAAAAAAAAAAAAAAACCTCCCAGCAACCTCCTCAAGTCAACCTTTGTCCCGAGGGCACGCCTTCCCTGTGCCGGGGACACGGTGACCCACATTGGAGCCCCAGCCCTGCAGGGTCTCCCCTCCCCCACAGGGCAGGCGGCAGCCTCAGGAAGCATGCCTCCGTGGGCCTCAGCTCCCTGTCTGTAAAATAGGGGTGCTGGCCTCCCCGAAACACCGCGGCCACATCCAGCCTTGGTCTCCGGTGGTCTGGCGCACCCTGTGCACAGGGGGGGTGGGTTTCCTGGGGCGCGTCTTCAGGCACCCTCCCCAGGAACACACCAGACATGCCTGAGCCAGCCAGGGTCCCGCGTAGGGCTGGGCATCGTGCGCCTATCAGGCCCCCGGCATGCATCCACCTGCACAGCCCCTGGGGCTGGGCCCCCCGCCCACGGCAAACCCAGTGCCGGTCACAGACATCTAGAAAGTTCTCCACTTGCACTGAGAAGAAAAAAAATTTAGGTTTATTTTATTTGAAAGGCAAAGTTGCAGAGAGAGACAAATTTTCCAGCTGTTGGTTCACTCCACAAAGGGTCGTAACAGCCAGGGGTGGGAGCTCCCAAGCCAGGAGCCAGGAGCTCCATCCGGGTCTCCCATGCGGGTGCAGGGGCCCAAGCACCTGGGCCATCTTCCATTGCTTTTCCCAGGCCATAGCAGGGAGCTGGATCAGAAGTGGAGCAGCCGGGACTCGAAGCGGCACCCGTGTGGGATGCTGGCGCTGCAGGTGACGGCTTTTCCCGCTGAGCCACAGCGCCAGCCCCAAAATCTGCTCTTGTAATATACAGCCCTGTGGATGGCCGTGTGGGTACACGAGAAAGGCATGGCACTCGCACTCGGGCGACAGCCACCACGCAGCAGCATCTGCGTGGCAGGTGACGCGCAGCCTCTGCGCTGGAGCGGGCACTGGGTGACCACAGGCAGGCGCGTCTGCCCACTGATGGCTGCACAGTGCTCGGATTAATATGGGGGAGGCGGCGCTGCCTGCGTTTCCATCCTGCCCCTGGGAAAGCTCCCCGATCCTCTTGTGTGAAATCAGGGTGTAGACAGTGCCAGCTCGTGGAACGTTCTGGAAGACAACAGCGCTGGGCTTGGTCAAGGCTCGGGAAGCCTTCACGAGCTGCCGTTGCCATGGGGACGTGCAGGCGCCACGGTGCCAAGTCTGTCGGTTTTCCAAGAGAAGCCGGGTGTTGGAATGGCGGCCAGGAAGGTGAGAAAGCAAACCCGAGCCGCCGGGCAGCCCACGCAGGGCCCGAGGGGCGGGGCTGGGACTCTGCAGCCACTTGTGGAGCTTGCTCGGCTGGGGGATCCATGGTGGGGCACCTGCATTTAGGGGAGGCACTGGCTGGGCAGGCACAGAAGTCAATCTGCCAGCTCGCTCCCCAGAGACAGCTGGGGCTGGACCAGGTCGGAGCAGGGTGCCGGGAACCCAATCCAGGTCTCCCAGCTGGAGAAGGCAGTAGGAGGTGGCCCAAGTAACGGTGGCCCCTGCCACCTCCTCGGGGACCTGATGTCACGTGTGAGGAAATGCACACCTCACGCACCCGCGTGGCCGTCAGGAGTGAGAACACGTAAACGGCTGTGTGTCACAAGAGCTGATGTTCTCTGTCCAAGTGGAGAACTTTCTAGATGTCTGTGACCGGCACTGGGTTTGCCGTGGGCGGGGGGCCCAGCCCCAGGGGCTGTGCAGGTGGATGCACGCCGGGGGCCTGATAGGCGCACGATGCCCAGCCCTACGAGGGACCCTGGCTGGCTCAGGCATGTCTGGTGTGTTCCTGGGGAGGGGGCAGTGGGTGTGGCCTGAAGACAAGGCCCAGGAAACTGCCCCCCCCCCCCCCCCCCGTGCACAGGGAGTGCGTGCTGGTTCCCTCGTGGCGCCTGTTCGACCTGGGTCCTCCGCACACCGCGGGTGGGGCTCTGCAGATCATCGCTGAAATCCACTAGCGCCTCCCCAAGCGCGGGCAGCGGGAAGCTGGGTCGGAAGTGCAGGAGGGGGGACTGCAACGCAGGCTGCTGTCCCAAATGGCCACCCCTCTGCAGGGGTCCGAACCGGGGTCCCCGGAGCGCCAGAGCAGCCGGACTGACAGCCTGCCGTGCGGTGTCTTTCTCCCTCTTAACCATTTCCGGACAGAACTGGGGTGATCCCCCCACGCCCCCGGCCATCTGCTCAAGGGCTGGGAGGCGGCGCTTCAGAGAGTCCTCATTGACTGACAGGTGGGAATGGAGGAATTCTCTCTGGCTGGCCCACTGCCAGCTCCTCCTCCTCCCAGCTCGGCACGGCCCCGCTCTGTTCTTCCAGAATGTCATTCTGTTTGCCCTGAACCCGCGCTGTGTGTCGCTCTGGGGATGCCTCCCACATGGGTGGCAGGGACCCAAGCACTGGAGCCGTCATCGGCTGCCTCCCAGGGAGCCGGCTGGAAGCTCAGAGGGGCTGAGGCTCAAACCAGGCCCTCTGATATGGTATGTGGGTGTCCCAGGCGGCACCACACCAGCCCAATACCAGCATCTTCAGGGAGCATTGTGGCGAAGTGGGTGAAGCCATGTGACACGGGCCTCCCATATCGTGGGCCAGTTCTAGTGCCGGCTGCTCTGCTTCCCATCCAGCTCTCTGCTGTGGCCTGGGAAAGCAGTGGACGATGGCCCGAGTGCTGGGGCCCCTGCCACCCACGTGGGGGACCCAGAGGGAGCTCCTGGCTCCTGGCTTGGGCCTGGCCCAGCCCTGGTTGGTGCGGCCGTTTGGGGAGTGACCCGGCAGATGGAAGACCTCTCCTCTCTGTCACTCTGCCTTTCAAATACAGACAGCAGGGATCCTGGCTGTCTTGGGGACTCTGGGTACCCAGCTCCGAGGACAGGGCCTGTTCCCCACAAGTGCCTGGAGCAGCTGGCTGAAAACACAGGTGAGCGAACACCTCCTTGATTATCCCTCAGTGTTAGTGGGGTGGCTCCAGGACGCCCCCACCCCGCCATCACCCTGCAGACACCAAAATCCATGATGCCCAAGTCCCTTCCATAAACTGGCGTAGTCTGGGCTGCCGTGGGGCACAGTGGGTTAAACCGCCACCTGCGATGCTGGCATCCCACATGGGTGCTGGTTCCAGTCCTGGCTGCTCCACTTTCTTTTCTTTTTCTTTCTTTCTTTCTTTTTTCTTTTTTTTTTTTTTTTTAAGATTTATTTATTTTATTTGAAAGGCAGAGAGAAAGAGAGAAAGAGAGATCTTCCATTCACTGGTTCACTCCCCAGATGGCCACAACGGCTGGAGCTGCACCAATCCGAAGCCAGGAGCCAGGAGCTTCCGGGTCTCCCACATGGGTGCAGGGCCCAAGCACTTGGGACATCTTCTACTGCTTCCCCAGGCCATGGCAGAGAGCTGGATCGGAAGTGGAGCAGCCGGGACTCAAACCGGTGCCCATGTGGGATGCAGGCACTGCTTTACCCGCTGCACCACAGCGCCGGCCCTGCTGTTCCAGTTCGGATCCAGCCCCAGGTAGTGGGCCTGACAAGGCAGCAGAGGATGGTACAGTGCTTGAGCCCCTGTCACCCACCCATATGAGGGACCCAATGGAGTTCTGGTTCCTGGTTTCTGCCTGGCCCCGCCCCAGTGGATGGAAGATGTCTTTTCTTTCTCTCCCTCCCCCCTCTCTCTGTAATTTGCCTTTCAAATGAATAAGTAATCTTTTTTTTTTTTTTTTTTTTGACAGGCAGAGTGGACAGTGAGAGAGAGAGAGACAGAGAGAAAGGTCTTCCTTTGCCGTTGGTTCACCCTCCAATGGCCATTACAGCCGGCACGCTGTGGCCGGTGCACCGTGCTGATCCAAAGGCAGGAGCCAGGTGCTTCTCCTGGTCTTCCATCTGGTGCAGGGCCCAAGCACTTGGGCCATCCTCCACTGCACTCCCGGGCCACAGCAGAGAGCTGGCCTGGAAGAGGGGCAACCGGGACAGAATCCGGCGCCCTGACCGGGACTAGAACCCGGTGTGCCGGCGCCACAGGTGGAGGATTAGCTTATTGAGCTGCTGCACCAGCCAAGTAATCTTAAAAACAAACAAACAAACAAAAAACGGCATAGTGGGTAAAGCCGCCGCCTGCAGCGCCAGCATCCCATAGGGTGTCAGTTCGAGTCCTGGCTACTCCATTTCTGATTGTGCTCTCTACTATGGCCTGGGAAAGCAGTGGAAGATGGCCCAAGTGCTTGGGCCCCTGCACCTGCATGGGAGACCCGGATGGAGCTCCTGGCTCCTGGCTTTGGATTGGTGCAATTGGGGAGTGGACCAGCGGATGGAAGACCTATCTCTCTCTCTCTGCCTCTCCTCTCTCTGTGTAACTCTGACTTTCAAATAAAACTGGTGTATTCTTTGTGGAAAACCTGTGCACATCCTCCCACGTGCTTGAAATCATCGCTAGGTGACTTCTAGAACCTTCCAGGGTGTACATGCTATGGAAATAGTTATCACTTGGTATTGTTTAGGGAAGGATAGTCCAGGGGGAACAAAAGCCTGGATGTAGTCTGTTCAGATGCAAATTTTTAAAAAGTATTTTTGATCTGTGGCCGAGTGAATCCACCGTGGGCCTGGGACGATGCTGAGCCCACCTGCTTGGTGAGCAAAGGGGAGCCCCCAGGTGCCAGGAACTACCTGGGAAGGCAGTGGCAGGCCTTCTCTGCCCCAGAGGGACCCCTGCTCCTCACTGGGTTCTAGGAGGTCCCAACCGGAACCGCCCGCTCCCCTCCATCCGGAGCCAGCCTCCCCCAGGCTGGGGCGGCTCCCGCACATGCGCAATGCCGCGCTTCGCGCCACTCACGATGCGCTCAAACTCCTTGGCTTGCTGCAGCTCCCGGGGGAAGCCGTCGATGAGGAAGCCCCGGCTCTCCGGGCGGGACAGCATGTTGTCGTTGACCATGTCCAGGACGATGCCCTGGGAAGGGAGGGCGTGGGGTCAGTTGCTCCCCGGACCCAGCACCCTGGGGGTCCCCAGGGCCAGTTCCCAGCTCGGTGCAGACCCCCCGGTGAGGACCTGGAGGTGACAGCCTTGCCCTGTGCCCCGATGCCCGAAGTGAGAGCAGGGCCCTGCCACGCGCGCCTGGCGGCTGTCCCCCAGGTGCCAGGTAGCCTCCCTCCACCAGGGGGTCACAGGGTAAGCCCAGGGTTCCCTCCCTTTTGTTCCTGAAGGAGCAACCTCAGACGGGGCAGGGGGCAGGGGGCGGGCAATGTGGCACAGTGGTTAAACCTCCCCCTGCGGTGCCAGCATCCCACCTGGGCACCAGTTCAAGGCCCTGCTCCTCCACTTCCAATCCAGCTCCCTGCTAGTGCAACTGGGAGGGCAGCGGAAGATGGCCCGAGTGCCTGGGCCCCCCTGCACCTCCGCGGGAGACCAGGATGGAGCTCCTGGCTCTGGGCTTTGGCCTGGCCTAAGTCTGACGATGGTGGGTATTTGGGGGATGGAAGTTCTCGCTCGCTCGCTCTCTCTTTTCCCTGTCTTTCCTTCTCACTCTAACTCTGGGATGCACAGCTCACTGTACTATTTGGATTGACTTTCAGGCGCCAGGCTCCCCGCTAAGGACTTCCCAGGAATGACGTCACCGGCCCTCATGACGACCTCTTGATGTGTTCCCCATTTTCCCGATGGGGGCATGGAGGCAGTGATGGCCAGGCTGGGCGCCACGGGCCCCCACAGGGCCTTCCCGGGAGCCCCTCCCTGACACCCCGCGGCCGCCCGCGAGCGCTCACCGTGGGCACCAGTTGCCCCTGCAGCATCATCTCCCGGATCCGGCGGCCCCGCTGCGTGTGCCTTTGGGCCTCCTGGCGCAGCAGCTGGCCCAGCCCAACGTGGCAGAAGCCGTATTTGGCGGCCATGTTCCTGCACTGTGTTCCTTTGCCAGAGCCCGGGCCGCCCACCACGAAGATAATCAAGGGAGACCTGAGGCTGTCTGGGGTGCCCGGGGGAGGGGAGGGAAGGTGAGTGAGTGCCGGCTGGGCGCCGAGGGGGCTGTGTCCCCGCACACGGTCCCTCTGGCGGCAGGGGGCATCTGGGGGCAGGGGTCCCCGCCCGACAGGGTGGCCAGGTGTGCTGCGGACTGTGGATCAGGACGTGGAGGTAGCCGGCCCAGGCCCTCTGCACACAGCGCCCCCTCAGAGGCTCCCCGCACAACCCTGCTGTCCCATTTCACAGCTGGGAAGGCTGGGGCTCGGGGCTGCCTCCAGACTCCTCCCAGACCGCCCCCACCGCCCAGGCCCCCTCCCTGCCCCAGTTCCTGGGAGGGGTCAGTCACAGCCCACCCGTCCGGTCTTCCCTAACCTCTGCCGAAAGAGCCTCTCTGGGTGCTGTGCCCACCACTTCCAACCCTGCTCCTTGCTAATGCGCCCGGGGAAGGCGGTGGATGTGGCCAAGTACTTGGGTCTCTGCCATCTCCATGGGAGACCAGCCTAGGACAGCCACTGGGGCAGTGAACCAGCAGGTGGGAGATCTCCCCCCCCCCCACCTCTCACATCTCACAAATGAAGGAGGAGCCGCCCACCCCATCGCTCCTGCCCCAGAACACCCAACCGCTCACGGCTGCCCCCGGTTTTTCCTCTCCCCCAGCCGGCCTCGGGGCTCCAACGACTGCATATTCCGGTGTCGCCCAAACCCAGCAGCGGGCGAGGAAGAAAGCGATGCCCAAGGCCACCAGACACGGGGACACACCGTGCGCCTGCTGGTCTGCCTTCCCTCTCTGCCCAGCCAGCTCCTATGCACCCCTCAGGGCCCGGCTGACCCCTGCCTGGACAGAGCCACCGATGACCGCCCGGAACTCGGGGCGGGGGGGGGTCTCAAGTGTTTCCCAACGAAGCACCCCAGCGGCGCGCATGCGCACTCGCGCTGCTGCGTGCCCGAGGGGTCGGGGGGTGACATTCGCACCTCCCCCCGTCCCCCACGGCCTCCTTCCCTTCCTCCTGGTGAGCCAGCCACCCCCGCGACGTTACCCTTCTCCTCGGGCCTCAAGGGTCTGCCCATCTGGGGCAGCTTGGAATAGCACAGACCCATCACACCTACAGCCTGTGGGGTGGTCGCGCCCCAGCCTCTGCCCAGGCCCCGGCCCCTCCCGGCTCTGGCCAACGTCACAAGGGACCCCCGCCCCAAGACGATGGGGTCACCTCCCCTCTAGCCCTAGGGGAGAGGGCCGAGGTGGGGCTGGACAGCCGCTCTGCCCGGCTGGGTGGGCCTCCGTTGCTATAGCGACTGGCACTCGCTTCCGGGGCGGGGCGGCGCATGCGCGGGAAAGCCAGCAAGCCGGGATTTTTTTACCTCTTCCCCCAGAGTTCCCTGCGGCCTTGCGTGCTGACGTCACGACAGAGGGCGTTCCCGCACGTCGGGCGCTGCTCACTCGCGCTATATAAGAGCGCGCTCGCGCCGAGGCGGCTCCCTAGCCCGGACTTGGGTTGTCGTCCGGGCGGTCTCAGGGGCGATCGCGGACTTGCTGCGCGGGCGCGGTCTCCCCCGGATCCTCGGGGGGACGGAAGCAGCGCGGGCCGCCCCATGGCGTCCCTGGTGAGTACGGAAGCGGCGGGCGTGGGGGTCCCCGGCCGTGGCCGCCCAGCCCCCCGCGCCTCACCGTCGCCACTGCTCTGTCCGCAGGGCCCCGGCAGCCAGAATGTCACCGAGTACGTCGTGCGCGTCCCCAAGTGAGTCCCTGGGCCTGTGAAGGGGTGAGAGCGCGCGCATCCCCGCCTCGCGGGCGGGACACGGGGGCCCCGGGTCCCCGGATGAGTCCGCGGAGAAGGGACTGAGATCCGTGTCTTCGTGCGAGGAAGTTCGGAAGCCGCGCCTACTTTTTCCCCTTCCCTGTAATATGCATTTTTTAAAGATTTATTTATTTGTCTGAAAGGCAGAGTTACGGGGAGGGGGGGTCCTCCATCTTTGGTGTTCACTCCCCAAACGGCCGCAGCGGCTGGGGCTGGCCCCGGGCAGCAGCCAGGAGCCGGGGACTGGGTCAGGAGCGGGGGCAGCCAGGACCCTCCCGGGCGGGCGCCCATACTGGGTGCGGGGTGCTGGGGGTGCAGGCGGCAGCCCGGCCTGCTGAGCCACACTGGCCAGGCTTTGCTTTCCAGGCCTCTGCCTTCCCCGCCCCCAGCCAGCGCCCGTCTTCCTCCTCCAGGAGGCTCTCCCTGCCTGCCCCCTTCCTCCCCAGGGCTGCGTGGATTACCCCCCTGATCGGGGGTCTGGCTGTCTTTCTGCTCTTCTGTGTGAGCTCTGGGTGGGGGGCAGCTCCCCCGACAGAGCGGGAGTCCCCAGCATTGCCTAGCACGAAGCACTGAACCGGGGTGGGTTTGTCGAATGAATGAATGATCCAATCAGCAGTGCCTCTTATCTATTCCAGGAACACAACCAAAAAATACAACATCATGGCTTTCAATGCAGCCGACAAAGTCAACTTTGCTACTTGGAATCAGGTAAGACCTTGGTCTGGGGGCGTGGGGGAGGCTCTTAGAGAGCCCGACTACGAACTTGGCGGTTGTAATAGTTGGTTAGCTGGACTCAAGTGTCGCCCTGAGCTCTCCAGGCTGGGGCAGGCCAGGCTGCTGCAGGTGCCTGTGAGGTTTGGCAGGCCCCATGGGAGGCCTTGTGTACACCCATGGGCGTTTGGGGCCTGGGGTTACCTGAGCTGGGGAGGAAGTGGGGCTGGGGGCTGCGCCCTATAGAGCTGCCACCGTCAGAGGCTCTGGAAGCCAGGAAAGGGCTGTCGGCTGGGGACTGGGGACTGTTTCACAGAAGGTTCTAGAAGCGAACGGTTCACGCGTTGTACATCGTGCGCTGTTCTGAGTGACAGGAGGAAGTCCCGCTGGCCCGCGGAGCTGTGCTGTGTTCGCCGCCCACCCAGCGGCTGGCCGCCTCCTGGCCCTCTGGGTTATCCCCGCAGCCGCCGTGCTGTCTCGGGGCCACCTGTGGAGTCACCGTGTTTTACTCCATAGCGATGGTGGATACTCGCATGGAGAGTGTCCTTTAAGTCAGGGTGGGGCACCTCCTCCCTGCCAAGGGCAGGGCTTGGGGACATCATTCGCAGGCCGCGAGATCGGCCTGGCCTCACCGTTAGCCTGTTGTGTGTGATTGGGTTTCCTGTCCCGCCCGCCCACCTGCCTGTGGCTGCCTTGGCACATGGGCTGGACAGTCCCCGCCCACCGCCTGCTCAGAGGACAGATGGCCACGCTCACCAACCTGTTACGATAAACTGTTATAGTTGTCCTCTTGTTAATATATATCGTCTGCTTGAAGGCAGAGTGAGAGAGCGCGACTTTTTTTATTTATTTATTTTAAGATTCATTTATTTGAAAGGCAGAGCGGTATAGAGGGAGAGACAGAGAGATCTCCCGTCCCTTCCATCCGCTGGGTCACTCTCCAGTGGCTGCAGCAGCTGACGAGACCCAACCAGGGTGACACCAGGAGCCAGGATCTCCATCTGGGTCTCCCGTGTGGGTGGCAGCCGCCCAAGGACTTGGGCCACCCCTGCTGCCTCCCAGGCGCACCAGCAGGGAGCTGGACCAGAAGCGGAGTCGCTGTGACGGAACTGGTGCTGGGGTCACAAGCAGCGGCTTGGCTTCCCGCACGTTTGCCCTGAGGTGTTAGGGTGGCTTTGTCAGGACCTAGTCCCTTCAGCTCGCCCCTTTAGGACTTGGTCGCAGAGCTGACCTGGGCCATCCGGGGAAGCTTCGCTCCCCCACGCCCCGGGCATTCCGCCTCTTTCTCGCCCACTTCCTGGCTCAGACGGCTGCCCCCGCCCCCAGTGTCGAAGCGCACCCCCAGGTCCCTGTCGCACAGCAAGCTGTGGGAAGCACACCGTGAGTGAGTGTTCCCGTCCTCGAAACTGTCTCCTGTCACCTGACAGAGCTGACAGGATTGATGGCTCGGTGTGGAATTCCAGACGTGGAAGCTTGGCATCTGGACGGCGTCGCCACACCCCCTCCTTCTGACTTCTGGGGTGCTCTGTCATCCTTGATCCCTGGGGTCAGGGGTCACCATGCTTACTTACAGCACCAGGTGGAGGCGGGTGGCGTGGCACACAGGTTAGGCATCTCGGGGTCCCCACACTCACCCTGAGTCCCAGATCTAGTTCTGCCGAGGCTTCCAGTCCGGCTTCCTGGGAATGCACACCCTGGGAGGCGGCAGTGACGGCTCAGGTACCTGGGTCCCTGCCCCCACGTGGGAGCCCCGGATGGAGCTCTGGGCTCTGGCTGCCTTGAGCATTTGTGGAATGAACCAGTAGATGAAGATATCTCTGCCCCTCCCCCGTTTCTCCAATACAATGAAAATGAATAAATTGAAGATTTTTTTTTTTTTGACAGGCAGAGTGGACAGTGAGAGAGAGAGACAGAGAGAAAGGTCTTCCTTTTGCCGTTGGTTCACCTTCCAATGGCCGCCGCGGTAGGCGCGCTGCTGCTGGCACACCGCTGCTGGCGCACCGCGCCGATCCGATGGCAGCAACCAGGTGCTTCTCCTGGTCTCCCATGGGGTGCAGGGCCCAAGCACTTGGGCCATCCTCCACTGCACTCCCTGGCCACAGCAGAGAGCTGGCCTGGAAGAGGGGCAACCGGGACAGGATCGGTGCCCCAACCGGGACTAGAACCCGGTGTGCTGGCACCGCAAAGTGGAGCATTAGCCTAGTGAGCTGCGGCGCTGGCCAAAATTGAAGATTTAGCCTATCCAGGCCTTCCTTGGAGTCTTTGGGCAGTTGGTGCCAGGACCCCACCACAGACCCCCAAAGCATGGACATCAGAGTCCTTTCTCTAAAGGGCTTAGTGTTTCCGCAGGAGCTGCACGCCTTCCCCTGTGGACGCTGGCAACTCTAGACGACTTACAGGCCCTAACGCGAAGGCTGCTGAACCATAAGATTGATATTTCTTTTCTTTTTTTTCTTTTTTTTTTTTACAGGCAGAGTGGACAATGAGAGAGAGAGACAGAGAGAAAAGTCTTCCTTTTGCCGTTGGTTCACCCTCCAATGGCCGCGCAGTCGGCGCTGATCCAAAGGCAGGAGCCAGGTGCTTCTCCTGGTCTCCCATGCGGGTGCAGGGCCCAAGGACTTGGGCCATCCTCCACTGCTTTCCCAGGCCACAGCAGAGAGCTAGACTGGAAGAGGGGCATCCGGGACAGGACCGGTGCCCCGACCGGGACTAGAACCCGGTGTGCCGGTGCCGCTAGGCGGAGGATTAGCCTAGTGAGCCGCAGCGCCGGCCTCATAAGATTGATTTGTTTATTTGAAAGGCAGAGTGACACAGAGAGGTCTTCCAGCTTTTCCAAATGGCCACAACAGCCAGAGCTGGGCCAGGCTCCCACGCAGGTGCAGGGGCCCAAGCGCTTGGGCCATCGTCCACTGCTTTCCCAGGCCACAGCAGGGGGCGGGATCAGAAGTGGACTCAAGTGTCGCCAGCGGCCTCTTGACCCGCTGGGGCCACAGCGATGGCCCCAGTTCTTTTTTAATCACTAGAGATTTTTTCCCTGTAACTTAGTCTGGAGATAATCGCAGGTTGTCGAGAGCTGTAGCGGTAGACCGCGTCCGGGTTGCTGCGGTTCCCCGGGTACCAGCATCCTGCGGTCGACTGGCCCTGAGCACCCGCCGCTCAGCGTGGGGGAACTGCAGGGGGTGTTCCTGGCCCGGGGCAGGCACCCCAGGAGCCTCGCTTCCTGCTTCCCCAGGCCCGGCTGGAGCGGGACTTGAGCAACAAGAAGATCTACCAGGAGGAGGAGATGCCGGAGTCGGGCGCGGGCAGCGAGTTCAAGCGCAAGCTGCGGGAGGAGGCGCGCCGGAAGAAGTACGGCATCGTGCTCAAGGAGTTCCGGCCCGAGGACCAGCCCTGGCTGCTGCGGGTCAACGGGAAGGCCGGCCGCAGGTGCGTGCGGGAGGGCGCGGGGCGGGCGGGAGGGCGCGGGGCGGGCGGGAGGACACAGGGGCGCTGGGCCATGGCACCGCCCGCGCGGGGTGTGTGGGAGCATGGAGGACACGGGGGCGCTGGGGCATGGTACCGCCCGCGCGGGGTGTGTGGGAGCATGGAGACGGGGCGCTGCCCGCGCGGGGTGTGCAGGAGGACACAGGGGCGCTGCCCGTGCGGGGTGTGCGGGAGGACACAGGGGCGCTGCCCGCGCGGGGTGTGCGGGAGAATGGAAGATGGGGCGCTGCCCATGCGGGGTGTGCGGGAGGACACAGGGGCGCTGCCCGCGCGGGGTGTGCGGGAGAATGGAGGACGGGGCGCTGCCCGCGCGGGGTGTGCGGGAGGACACAGGGGCGCTGCCCGCGCGGGGTGTGCGGGAGAATGGAAGACGGGGCGCTGCCCATGCGGGGTGTGCGGGAGGACACAGGGGCGCTGCCCGCGCGGGGTGTGCGGGAGAATGGAGGACGGGGCGCTGCCCGCGCGGGGTGTGCGGGAGGACACAGGGGCGCTGCCCGCGCGGGGTGTGCGGGAGAATGGAGGACGGGGCGCTGCCCGCGCGGGGTGTGCGGGAGGACACAGGGGCGCTGCCCGTGCGGGGTGTGCGGGAGAATGGAAGACGGGGCGCTGCCCATGCGGGGTGTGCGGGAGGACACAGGGGCGCTGCCCGCGCAGGGTGTGCGGGAGAATGGAGGACGGGGCGCTGCCCATGCGGGGTGTGCGGGAGAATGGAAGACGGGGCGCTGCCCACACGGGGCGGGCAGGAGGACATGGGGGCGCTGGGGCCATGGCACTGCCAGCGTGGGGTGTGTGGGAGCATGGAGGACGGGGCGCTGCCCATGCGGGGTGTGCGGGAGGACACAGGGGTGCTGGGGCCATGGCACTGCCAGCGTGGGGTGTGTGGGAGCATGGAGGATGGGGCGCTGCCCATGCGGGGTGTGCGGGAGAATGGAAGATGGGGCGCTGCCCATGCGGGGCGTGCAGGAGGACACAGGGGCGCTGGGGCCATGGCACCGCCAGCGTGGGGTGTGTGGGAGAATGGAGGACGGGACGCTGCCCGCGCGGGGTGTGCGGGAGGACACAGGGGCGCTGCCCGTGCAGGGTGTGTGGGAGAATGGAGGACACAGGGGCTCTGCCACACGGGGCGTGCAGGAGGACACGGGGGTGCTGGGGCCATGGCACTGCCCACGCGGGGTGTGCGGGAGGACACAGGGGCGCTGGGGCATGGTACCGCCAGCGTGGGGTGTGTGGGAGCATGGAGGACGGGGTGCTGGGGCATGGTACCGCCCGCGCGGGGTGTGTGGGAGAATGGAGGACGGGGCGCTGCCCGTGCGGGGTGTGCGGGAGGACACAGGGGCTCTGCCCATGCGGGGTGTGTGGGAGAATGGAGGACACAGGGGCTCTGCCCACACGGGGCGTGCAGGAGGACACGGGGGTGCTGGGGCCATGGCACTGCCCACGCGGGGTGTGCGGGAGGACACAGGGGCGCTGCCCGTGCGGGGTGTGTGGAAGAATGGAGGACACAGGGGCGCTGCCCATGCGGGATTGTTCCCAGCACTGCGCCGGAAGCCCTGAGCCCCCACGGCCTAGCAGAGGCATGTGGTAAAGGAGATGGCCGGGAGGCAGGTGCACAGGCCTTGGGTGGGCACCCCTGTTCTGACACCCACTCACTCTCCAGCCAGCACTCCTGGATCCCCTGGGGGTCGGGGGGCTCACTGAGGCAGCCGCCTCCCCTCGACCCTGTCTTTTAAAGGTCCCCCACTTCCCACACGTGATCTTAGGGGACACGTTTAACCCACATCCAGCGTGGCCGTGGGGAGTGGGGGTGCCAGCCTGGGGACCTGCCCTTCTCCCCTCCCACGCAGCCCTGTGCACTTAGTGGGTGCCCTCCCTGACCCTGCTTCCCACTGCTACCGTGTGGTTTCAGGGCACCTGTGTGACCGGCCCTGGAGGTGCCTGGCAGGCTGGGGACCCTCTCAGAGGGGTGGAGAGTGGAGGGGCAGAGGAAGGGGGAACTGGTCGCTCAGGGAGGGGCTGTCAGGGTGTGCTGGGACCTGGGCCCAGAGGACCCTGGGTGGCCGGAGGACACTCAGAGACATTGTCTGGGCTCCAGGGCGGGACTGGGAGGGTGGCGGCCAGCAGGCACCCCAGAGGAGATGGGGGGATGCAGGTGGGGCCGGGTCTGGTGTCCTGGGCTGGGCAGTGACCGAGGCTCCCCGCAGGTTCAAGGGCATCAAGAAGGGTGGCGTGACGGAGAACACATCCTACTACATCTTCACCCAGTGCCCTGACGGGGCCTTCGAGGCCTTCCCCGTGCACAACTGGTACAACTTCACGCCGCTGGCCCGGCACCGCACGCTCACGGCCGAGGAGGCCGAGGAGGAGTGGGAGAGGTGAGCGGGCCTGGGCGGGCCAGGGTGCACAGCCACACGCGTGACCCCGGCTGCAGGCCAGGCCCCGGGCTGGGAGCTGGGATGGGATGGGAGGGTTGGGGGAGGGCAGACACCAGTCCACCCTCACACGGCTCATAGTCCAGTGGGGGGGCAGCACAGACAGAGCTGGTACGTGCAGGGCAGGGGGTGGCCGGGCAGGGTGCTCCAACAGCACGTGCCCCACCCACCCCACCCCGTCTTCCCCAGGCCTGCAGGACCAGCCTGGGGGCTGCAGCTCCCCTCAGCAGCTTCTGGGAGGGGCCTCTGAGGCCCTGGGGACAGTGGGCATAGTTAGGGGCACGTGGGCTGAGGGACATGGCTCAGGCCAGGAGCCCAGAGCGCTTAAAATGCCCATCTGAGGATGTGACCTTTTTTTTTTTTTTTTTTTTTTTGTAAGATTTATTTATTTGAAAGGGAGAACTAGAGAGGGAAAGACACAGAGAGATCTTCCATCCTTTGGTTCTCTCCTCAAATGGCCCCAGTGGCTGGGGCTGGGCCAGGCCAAAGCCAGGAGCCAAGAACTCCATCTTGGGCTCCCATGTGGGTGGCAGAGACCCAAGTCCTTGGGTCCTCTGCTGCCTTCCCAGGAGCATTCGCGGGCAGCTGGATCAGAGGTGGAGCAGCCGGGACTGGAACTGGAGTGCGTGTGTGGCCACGGGACTGGGCCCCCGCCTCCCTGGGGCCTCTGTGGGTGACACAGACTAGCAGGTGCCAGTCCCCTGGCTCCACCTAAAGAACACCTGTTTGCTTGTCCCTTTGCTCACTCTCTTCGGTTTGGATGTTTTATCCTCTCCCCAAACCAAGCTTGTCCCCAGGAAACAGCCACTCCGCAGCCCCCCTCTGAGCCCCCGGCACCTGGCACTCCCTACTCCACTTCCTGTCCCTGGATCTGACCGCCCCAGGGACCTCCCAGGAGTGGAGTCGGGGAGGTTTGACCTCGTGTGTCTCCCACTGCGCACGTTTCAAGGTTCACCCACATCGTAGTGAGTGTCACGACTTCTCTCTCACCCTGAACGAGTGCCTGAAGACGCAGGTGTGCGCATCTGGGCCGGCGGGGAAAGCTCAGATGGGAGCGCCTGGCTCTGACCCCTGGCCCTGGCTCCCGATGCCGGCTTCTGGCCGATGCACACCCCGGGGAGCAGCAGCGGGGGCTCAGCTGGCTGGGAGCCATGTGGGGGACCTGCATGAGTCCTGGGCTCCTGGCTTTGGCCTGGCTTCTTGCAGGCCCCTGGGGAGTGACCCAGCGGGCGGCAGCTCTCCTGTGAAGTAAAGGGAAAGGCCTTTTGTTGAAGGCTCCTGTCATGATGCACAGACAAACGGGGCAGGGTGCGCTGTGAGTGCACACTGTGGCTGGAGAGGGCTGCCGGGGCGAGGCAGCTCTCCCACGCGGGTCAGGGTGCCCCGAGTCCCCGGGGGCGCGCCCTCGGCACCCAGCAGCCCCCCTGCCCGCAGGAGGAACAAGGTGCTGAACCACTTCAGCATCATGCAGCAGCGGCGGCTCAAGGACCAGGACCAGGACGAGGGCGAGGGTGAGAAGGAGAAAGGCGGCCACAAGAAGGCCAGCGAGCTGCGCATCCATGACCTGGAGGACGACCTGGAGATGTCGTCGGACGACAGCGAGGCCAGCGGCGAGGAGGGTGCGTGGGGGAGGGCGCCGCCTGGCGCCGCCCTGTTGGCCCAGCCAGGGGGAGAACGCTTCCTCCTCCCACGCCTGCAGCAGCTGGGGCTGGACCAGGCTGCAGCCGGGAGCTGAGGGCGGGGGCCGGAGCCTGGACTTGCGGCCAGGGAAGCGGAAGTGAGATGCGGGCACTCTAGGCCACGTGGCCGCCCCGGGCTTGGCCAGTTTGAATGATCCTGGTGGACACCGGGCTCTGGGGGCTGTCCTCGTCCTACACTGGGCCTGGTGTACGGGTGTGTGCGCATCACAGGAAGGGGGCCTGGGCTGTGGGCCCGGCCTGGGCGGTCGCCAGGAGGCTGTGCGCTCCTAGCAGGCCCTCGTCGTCCGGAGGGTGGGTGCAGTGCCCCCCGTCAGCGCATCGTCACCCAGGAAGCACAGGACAGTCCCCGGCCTGAGCCCTCCCCCCCCCGCCCCCCGCAGGCAGCAGAGCCCCCAAGGCCAAGAAGAAGGGGCCGCTGACCAAGGCGGGCAGGAAGAAGAAGAAGAAGAAGGACTCGGATGACGAGGCCTTCGAGGACAGCGACGACGGGGACTTTGAGGGCCAGGAGGTGGACTACATGTCCGACGGCTCCAGGTGAGCGGGAGGGCGGTGGCCCCCCAACCCGACCCCCCCCACAGACCCGCCCACGCACCCCTGCCGCCGTGTCTTGCAGCAGCTCCCAGGACGAGGCCGAGGGCAAGCCCAAAGTGCCACAGCCGGAGGAGGGGCCCAAGGGTAGGAGGCGCCCGGGGTGGGGGTGGGGGTGGGGGCGCGCTGGGCGGCCCCCTGCTCACAGCCACCCCTCCCCCAGGGGTCGACGAGCAGAGCGAGAGCAGCGAGGAGAGTGAGGAGGAGAAGCCGCCCGAGGAGGACAGGGAGGAGGAAGAGGAGAAGAAAGCCCCCACCCCGCAGGAGAAGAAGCGCCGGAAAGGTGGGGCCCTCCAGGCCGCCCCCGTGCGCGGAGGGGCGGGCGGGCGGGCAGGGCGAGCAGGGGTCTCCGGTGCATGAAAGGAAAGGTGGGGCCCTCCAGGCCTCCCCCGTGCGCGATGGTTGGCTGGGTGTGCGGGCGTGGGCAGGGGTCTCGGGTGCATGAAAGGTGGGGCCCTCCAGGCCGCCCCCGTGCGCGATGGGCGGCTGGGTGTGCGGGCGTGGGCAGGGGTCTCGGGTGCATGAAAGGTGGGGCCCTCCAGGCCGCCCCCGTGCGCGGAGGGGCGGGCGGGCCGGCGGGCAGGGCGAGCAGGGGTCTCCGGTGCATGAAAGGTGGGGCCCTCCCAGGCCTCCCCGGTGCGCGGTGGGCTGGCGCGCAGGGGTCTTGCGTGTAGGACAGGTGGGATCCTCCCAGGCCGCCCCCGTGCGCGGAGGGGTGGGCGGGCAGGGCGAGCAGGGGTCTCCGGTGCATGAAAGGTGGGGCCCTTCCAGGCCTCCCCTGTGCGCGGTGGGCGGGCGGGCAGGGCGAGCAGGGGTCTCCGGTGCATGAAAGGTGGGGCCCTCCAGGCCTCCCCCGTGCGCGGAGAGGCGGGCGGGCGTGGGCAGGGGTCCCGCGTGTAGGACAGGTGGGATCCTCCCAGGCCGCCCCCGTGCGCGGAGGGGTGGGCGGGCAGGGCGAGCAGGGGTCTCCGGTGCATGAAAGGTGGGGCCCTTCCAGGCCTCCCCTGTGCGCGGTGGGCGGGCGGGCAGGGCGAGCAGGGGTCTCCGGTGCATGAAAGGTGGGGCCCTCCAGGCCTCCCCCGTGCGCGGAGGGGCGGGCGGGCGTGGGCAGGGGTCCCGCGTGTAGGACAGGTGGGATCCTCCCAGGCCGCCCCGCCCCGTGCTTGGAGGGGTGGGCGGGCAGGCAGGAGCAGGGGTCTCGCGTGTAGGACAGGTGGGCCCCTCCCAGGCCGCCCCGGTGCACGGTGGGCGGGCGCGCAGGGGTCTCTGGTGTAGGTCAGGTGGGCCCCTCCCAGGCCGCCCCGGTGCACGGTGGGCGGGCGCGCAGGGGTCTCTGGTGTAGGTCAGGTGGGCCCCTCCCAGGCCGCCCCGGTGCACGGTGGGCGGGCGCGCAGGGGTCCCGCGCCGCTCTGGGCCTGACTGCCGACCACCGGCCCTGCAGACAGCAGCGACGAGTCGGACAGCTCCGAGGACAGCGACATCGACAGCGAGGCCTCCTCTGCCCTCTTCATGGCTGTAAGACGCAGGCGTGGCGGGGGCCGGGGTGGGCTGGGGCGGGCCGGGGCCTCCGTGTGCGTTCTCACACCCCGCCCCCGCCCCCGCAGAAGAAGAAGACCCCCCCCAAGAGGGAGCGGAAGCCGTCGGGAGGCAGCTCGCGCGGCAACAGCCGCCCCGGCACGCCCAGCACGGAGGGCGGCGGCGCCTCGTCCACGCTGCGGGCGGCGGCCAGCAAGCTGGAGCAAGGTGGGTACCGGGCCGCTCTGCCCGGCCCCTGGGTCTGAACCCTCCCTCTCCCAGCCCCGGCCCCACCGGCCCGAGGCTCAGCCCCGACCCCACCGGCCCGAGGCTCAGCCCCGACCCCGACCCCATCCCGCAGGGAAGCGGCCGAGTGAGACGCCGGCGGCCAAGCGCTTGCGGCTCGACGCGGGGCCCCAGAACCTGTCTGGAAAGGCGACCTCCCAGCCGTCCTCGGGGAAGTCCACGCCCAGCGGCGGGTACGTGGGCGAGCAGGGCGGGGGCAGGGGCAGTGGGCGGGGCAGGGGTCCAGGACCCGCTCACAGGCTGGGGGCGGGGGCGGGGCGGGGCGGGGTTCAGGGGACCACTCACAGGCCCGCCGCCCCGCAGGGACGTGCAGGTGACGGAGGACGCCGTGCGCCGCTACCTGACGCGGAAGCCCATGACCACCAAGGACTTGCTGAAGAAGTTCCAGACCAAGAAGACGGGGCTGAGCAGCGAGCAGACGGTGAACGTGCTGGCCCAGATCCTGAAGCGGCTCAACCCCGAGCGCAAGCTCATCAGCGACAAGATGCACTTCTCCCTCAAGGAGTGAGGCCGCAATAAACGCTGCGCTGGGGTGTCGCGTGGTGTCGTGTCGTGTCACCCCGCCGAGCCCGCGACGGCCTCCGGGCTGGGAGCCAGCCCAGCTCCACCCGCGCCCCATCTCCCGCGAGCCCTGAGCCGAGTGGTGCTGACTTGGCGAGCTCGGTCTGTCGGCTGCTGTCTGTGCGGTCCGTCTCCCATGCTGCCCCGCGGGCGGGTGTGGGCACCTGCGGAATCTGAATGAAGTTCGGGACAGTTGTTTTATAATAAGATTTGTTTATTTGAAAGGCAGAGTTAGAGGGGGAGAGAGCTTCCGTCCACTCGTTCACCCCCCAAATGGCTGCAATGGCCAGGAGCCAGGAACTCCACCCGGGTCTCCCACATGGATGGGGACCCCACGTCCTCAGACCATCTGCTGCCTCCCCAGGCAGAGCGGTTGGGATGCCGGCGCCCCTGGCCACGCGGTGGCTTGCCCACTGGCCCCTGTGACAGGGCCTGGACAGGGCGCCAGGCTCGTCGGGGATGGCCTTGGCTCCCCCCAGCTGCCCAGGGGGTTCTGCCCAGCGCCGGCCCCCTACCCCCTCTTGCTGCGGGCCTTGGCTTTGGAGCCCTTCTTTTTACCCAGGGAGCTCTCCGGGGCCCCCTGGTTTTCTGGCCCTGCGGTATTTTCAGGCGCAGCATAACCACGGGCCCTGGCCCGGGGGACGGGGGTTCAGAGCTCTGGGCTGATACCATGGCCGGAAATGGGATTTGGCTGCAGCCGCTGCCGCTGAGCCCGGGTTCCCGGTGATCCGGCCGGGGTGGGAAATGCAGGTGGAAAAGTCCCTGCCCAGCGAATGCCGGAGATGCCAGGCTAATTCCCAGGAATGTCCCCGTCCCGCCAGGCCTCTCTGGGCTGCCAGGAGGCGGCTCTCGCTGGCCCTGCCACGTGGACCGCGGTGTGACCCCGTGGCTAGGAGCGGGAGCCTGGGTTCCAACCCCGGGCCTGTTTCCCTTGTGTGCATCTGTGTTATTGGGGTATAGGACACGAGCCACCGTGGGGTGTGCCCTACCCCGGTCTCTAATCCCGACTGGCACCTGACAAGTGGCATTGCTTTATCTGAAAGTCGCTGTGTCGTGGCTGCGTCCCCCGGGATGGAGTTGGCCGCTGTCTCCCCGGTCACACAGCACAGCCAGCACCCGGGAATCTCTTCCGGAAGTTGGCTTGGGTGGGGGTAGAGGGATGCGATTCCCAATCTACTATTTACCCGTTTGAAAGGCAGACACAAATGCCTCCAACAGCCAGGGTTGGCCCAGGACGGAATCAGGGGCTCCATCCGGGTCTCCCGTGTGGGTGGGGGGCCCAAGTACTTGAGCCCTCCTCTCTCCTGCCTCCCAGGGTGCGCATGCACCGGGAGCTGGCGTTGGGAGGGGCGCACAGACTCAAATCCAGCACTCTACGGTGGACGTGGCTGTCCCCAACCATGTCTTAACCGCTAGCCCTGCACCTGCTCCTACCTCACCTGCCCTTTTTGGGTGGGCTGCAGCCCCTCTCCCGGTAGCAAACAAGCCACCTGCATTCCTTTGCCTCAGGAGCTCTCAGCACCCCTTGGGGCTGGGTCCTGCATGAGCACCAGTGGCCACGCAGGCCCGGGCGTGGAAGCCACCAGAGTCCACGTTGCTGCTGCCTATCGTGCGAGGTTCCTCCGGAAGCTCCCCTCGGGCCCTGAAGTTCCTGCACCCCAGGACGGGGCTGTGGTCAGGACGCGGGGCTCAGCTTGCCTTCCAGACAGGAGTCCTGGCCCCCACGTCCCAGGGCCTCTCCCTTTTCCTGTTTTGACAGCGGCTTTGCCAGGCCCGGAGACAGGGTGGTGATGTCTTAATCCCCGCGGGGGTGGCGGCCATGATGGATGGGTACCTCACTGGCCCACCCACCCCAGCTGCCCTGCCTGGCACACGCACTGGGGGCACCACCACTCTCCCTGGCACATGACATGGGGGTTCCCCGCCCAGGTGGAGAGCCCACTCCGTCCCCCAACAGACAGCAGGTGGAGTGGGAACACTGATCACCGCCTGGGCTTGGCCCTGGCTGCCGCCACCCAATCGTAAATCAGGGGGCGTCAGAAGTGGGTCTGTGGAATGTCTGGGTGGGGTGGGGGTGAGCCCTTAACCCTTCGGAGGGCAGGGGGCCTGGAGCAGTAGGAGCTGAGGCCGGGACCCGAGCTTATGCCCGGGGGGGCGGGGCCGCAGCGGCCGGCAGCGAACAGGTTAGCTCCACGGCCCCGCAGGGCATAAATTCGGGACACGGGGGCCCCGGCCCGGGAGACCCTGCCTGTCGCGATGGCCACGGGACGAGCCCTGCTGGGCGCTCTGCTACTGCTGTCCCTGCAGCTGGGCCGGGGCCCTGAGGCTCTGGGTGCCGCGGTGGCGGAAGAGATGTCGCCGGATCAGGCTGCGGACGCTGGAGGGAGCCGGACGCCCCCGCTGGGTAAGGAGCCCCGCGGCCACTCGTGTGGCTTCCCCAGCCCGTCCTGCCCAGACCCTGTGCCCAGCAGCGTCCCCTTCTCTCCCACAGGTGCCCGCGTGCGCCGAGCCCCCGCCGGCCCGTGCCAGCTGTGGAGCCTGAGCCTGCCGGTGGCCGAGCTGGGCCTGGGCTTCGCCTCGGAGGAGAGGGTCATCTTCCGCTACTGCGCCGGCAGCTGCCCCCGCGGCGCCCGGACCCAGCACGGCCTGACGCTGGCCCGGCTGCAGGCGCAGGGCCGAGCCCACGGCGGGCCCTGCTGCCGGCCCACGCGCTACGCCGACGTGACCTTCCTTGACGACCGTCTCCGCTGGCAGCGGCTGCCCCAGCTCTCGGCGGCCGCCTGCGGCTGTGGCTGAGGCTCCAGCCGGTGCCCTGGGGCCCGCGCGCGTGGATGGAGCTCGTCCGACTTATTTATTGGAGATGTGGGTGCCCACGGGACAGCATGGAAGGGGAGGCGGGCTGGGGCACCAGCAACCGACACAATAAAGGAAACTCGCTCTGCTGGCCCTGGGACTCATCCAGCCGGTGTGTGCGCGCCACCCAGGGCCACCGCCTTCCCCCACCTCCCCATCCCAGCGTCCTGAACACAGCCAGGGCGAGGATGTCCGCGTCGTCCATTCTCCAGTCTGGTTCCCCAGTGGGGCCTCGGCGAGGAGCTGGCGCACAGGCCTGGGCGGGGGTGGGGGGTCAGCAGGCTGGCGGGGGCTCCCCCGGCCCCGTCCCCTCAGGGAGGGCGCGGCAGATCACCGAGATGCGCCGGCTCCGCGGAATCCGCCGCTCCCCAAAGAAGGAGTCTTCATCCCGCAGGATCTCATGGGAGAAGTCATAGCGGGCCGAGCCCCTGCAGGAGGAAATGGGGTGAGGGCAGCCCCCGGCCTGGGTGCGCCCCGGGGCCCCGCGCAGGCCCTGGGGGGGTGCTAGTGTCTGGCGGGGACCGGGCTCGGGAGCAGTCGGTACCTAAGGATGTAGAGGGAGCCGGGCTCCAGCAAAAGTTCCAGCCACTGCCCCGGCTCCTGGGTGTGCACCAGCCGCATGACGCTGGCGGAGAGCAGGGACAAGCCCGCGATGGTGGCTCCGCAGAACTGGAGGAAGGGCGGGGACCGGGTCAGGCTGTGGCCTTGCCGCCCCTGCCCCCACCCCCTCCCCACCCGGTCAGGCGCCGGCCTCCGCCCACCTTGACGCTGTCCACATGGGGCTTGACGTAGCCCCGCGGCTCCAGGTCCAGCACGTGCACCGAGGACAGCAGGGTCTGGCCAGGGCCAAAGGCCGCCGCCTGCACGCGCTGCAGGATGGCCCGGCTGGCCTCTGACCAGCGCGCCTTCTCCGTCTCCCGGAAGCCGTGGATGGCCTGGCAGAGGGCTGGGGGTCAATCTGGGCCTCTCAGGGGAAGCCCCTCCGTGCCACGGCCATCACCCTATCTGGGTTTCAAGTGGGTACCCCGACCCCTGCCCCGGGCACAACCGGGTCTGACCTCAGTGTTTTGAACCCACTCTCGGCTCGGATCCCCGGGTTCCCAGTGCCGGCTCTGCTCACGAAGTCCCCTTCTGCCCCCAAACGCTGACCCTTCCTCATCTCGCTCCACACCCGTTTCCGCCCCTAACCTTGGACCCAAACCCCTCGGTTCCCAATCCGGCCTCCAGTGCTCCCCCTGCGCCCAGTGTCACTCCGACCCCGCCCCCGCCACTGCCCGGGTCCCGGCCTCAATCCCGCCCCAGGCCCCGCCCCCAGCCGCCCTAACCCGGGTTTGCCCCCGGCCCCGCCCCCCGCCTCAATTCCACCTGGCACCGCCCCAGGCCCCACCCACAGCCCAGGCCCCGCCCCAGCCGCCCTAACCCGGGTTTGCCTCCTGCCCCGGCCCTGCACCCGCCCGGGTCCCCGGCCTCAATTCCGCCTGGCCCCGCCCCAGGCCCCACCCACATCCCAGGCCCCGCCCCGGCCCTGCCCCCAGCCGCCCTGACCCGGGTTTGCCCCCAGCACAGGCCCCGCCCCCGCCGTGGTCCCGCCCCTTCCGGCAGCCTCACCGCGTCCCAGTGATCGTATTCGTAGCGGCGGCGGCGCAGCTCGGGCTCCAGCTCACGGCTCAGCGTCTCCTCCTCGGCTGCGCTCAGGAAGCCCGGCCGCACCACGGCCTCATCCCGCAAACGGCTCACCACGGCGGGGCTCGAACCCCGCACCCAGCCCGGCACGGGCAGCGTCCGCAAAGCCAGCCGCCCACTCCCGGCCATCGCTCTGGAGCCGGGTCGTGAAAGCGGCGGGTCTCGGGGTAACGCCCCCTCCCCAGAGCCATTGGCTGTGACTGCGCCAGGCCTCTTCAGCGATTGGCTTTCCGTAGAGTCCCGCCTCTCGCTCACGGCTAGTGGTTGCTGCTCGCTCGCCCTTTCAAGCCATTGGCTCCCTCCAGAACCCGCCTCCTCTCCTGCGCTATTGGTGCCATCGACCGCGGCCGCTAAGGCTATTGCCTATGCAGCCAGTCCGTCTGCGGCAGACCCTGACTCCGCCCCTTTTATCAGAGGGGGAGGGTCCAACCCAGCCGGTGGACGGCCGGGACTGGACTTGGCCTGGGAGCCAAGGTCATAGGATTGGAGCCAAGGTCAGGGTTATGGGGTTGGCCCCAGAGTGAGGGCCGGATACAGTTAGGGCGAGCTGAAGGGGTCAAAGGTACGAGGGCCAAGGACTGATGTCAAGGTCACGATGATGGGGTGGGTCAAGGTTTTCGGGAGTTGGGGTCAAAGGTCAAAACGAGGTAGCATCCGTTTCCCTCTCAGTATTATTGTGGTTCGAAAATGGCATTGTGGTTCTTTTTTTGACGGTTCCTTGTCGCTTAGGAATGCCTAATGAGATATTTACAGATTAAATAGGACCGGGCGGGGAGAATCAGCGGCCCGGAGCTACTCGCACGGCCTGTGGGCCTCGGTCACTGCCTGGAGCTACCCTGCACCCGCGCGCGGAGGCCTGGATGCAGCTCCTGGCTCCTGGCTCTGGCCTGGGAAGTCAACCAGTAGATGGAAGACCCTCCTCCCTCTCTGCCTTGAAAATAAAAAAATGGAAAAAAAAAAAATCCTAAACAGAAGCAGGCATGAATGGATTGTTGAGCTGGCGGGATGGGCCCCTGGGGCCCCACTGTCCTCTTTTTCTCTGTATTTAGTGTTCACAGTGAAAAATTCAACAAATGTAACCAATGCATACAGCCCCCAAATGCCTGAATTCATTCATTACATATAACTCATTAAAAAAAACACAACTCTTTATTTGAAAAGCAAAGCAACAGAGAGCGACCTCTTCTAACCACGGTCACTCCACAAACGGCTCCCAGAGCCAGGGCTGGGCCAAGGCTGAAGCCGGGCGCCTGGAGCTCCATCTGGTGTCTCTCGTGGGTGGCAGGGGCCCACGGGCTCCCACACAGACCATCTGTAACACAGCCTTTAAAACCCAGCTGGGGGGCTGGCACTGTGGCGTAGCGGGTAAAGCTGCCACCTGCAGCACCAGCATCCCAGATGGGATCCCGGCTGCTCCACTTCCCACCCGGCTCTCTGCTGTGGCCTGGGAAAGCAGTAGAAGATGGCCCAAGTCCTTGGGCCCCTGCACCCGCGTGGGAGACCCGGAGGTAGTTCCTGGCTCCTGGCTTTGGATCGGCATGGCTCCAGCTGTGTGGCCATCTCGAGAGTGAACCATTGGATGGAAGACCTCTCTCTCTCTCTGCCTCTCCTCTCTGTGTAACTCTTTCAAATAAATAAATAAAAATCTTAAAAAAAAAAAACAAAACAGCTGGAACCCGGGGGCTTCTCATCACCCCACTGATCTTTAGCTCCAAGCTCTCAACCTGCTGCTCAAGAACGAGTCGGGTTTTTTGTTTTTTTAAAAGATTTATTTATTTATTTATTTCAAAGATACAGGGAAAGGGGGTTGGAGGGAGGGAGGGAGAGAGAGGGGTCTTCCATCCACTGGCTCACTCCCCAAATGGCTGCAACAGCCATAGCCAAGGGGACCCGAAGCCAGGAGCCAGGAGCTTCTTCTGGGTCTCCCCTGTGGGTGCACCTGGACCATCGTCCACTGCCTCCTCAGGCCACAGCAGAGAGCTGGATTGGAAGTGGAGCAGCTGGGACTAGAACTGGTGACCATATGGGATGCTGGCACTGCAGGCTTTGACTTTACCCACTGCGTGGTGGGGTTTTTTGCTTTCAAAGCCTTCCCGCTCACCTCTCCGGTAAGGTGGGTACGACCTGGGATGAGCTCGTTAACCCTACTTTCTCTCATCTGTTCTCTCCCATGGCCCCTGGCCTCTGCGTGGTTCCCCTCTCACGTCCAGCAGCCCTGCCCCAGGGCCTTTGCACGGGCTGTGCCCCTGTTCTTTCCCAAGATACTGACCCCGGCCCACCTCCCCGCCTCAGCAAGGCTGTCCCTGACCCCAGCCATAAAAGCGGAACCCTCTCCCACTCCCTGCAGGCGGCTTTCCCTCAGGGCCCCACAGGGAGGTGCTGCAGACGTCCAGCAAAGACCACAAAGATTTAATTTAAAATCACAGTGTCTCGGGCCGGCCGCCTGCCAGTCAGGGCAGCCAGGAGTGCAAAGTCCCTCGCAGGCAGGCTCCGGGCTGCCCTCACTGGCAGCGTGGGGCCCCTCAGGTCCTTGGGTGGCGGGCTCTGCGCCGGCTTCGCAGGCTCAGGGGCTGGCGGGGGTGGGAGGCTCCGTGGGCGCCGCGGGCGGCTCCTTCTGCACCAGCTCGGGCTCGTCCTCGCCGTCCTGGGGAGGGTGGACCAGGACCTTGTCCAAGATGCCGAACTCCTGGGCCTCCATGGGGCTCATGTAGCGGTCCCTCTCCATGGCCGACTCTGCGGGACGGGGGAGGCAGCACACAGGTGCGTGAGAGGCCAGGCCCGGGGCCCTGTGTCCCTGCCGCCCCCACCCCCCAGGGGGTGATGTCAGGAGGCGGGGCTTTGGAAGGTGACTGGGCCCTCGGTGTCCGGGCTCAAGGGGAGGCAGAGGCCAGGGGAGCGGGAAGCCCACCCTGGCCAGCAGCAACCCTGCTGGGCCAGAAAGCCCCCATGGGGTTGAAGAGCCTGTTGAGTGACAGGTCCCCGTCCTGCCAGGCCGTCCCCATCGAGAACGTATCCATTTTATTATTGTTTTTACCGACTTTTTAAAAATTCGACAGAGAGCTCCGGTACACGGGTTCACTGCCCCCAGTACACACGGCCGTGACCGGAGCTGGGAGCTGCGCGTGGCTCGTCCACGAAGCCTGGCGGTAACCCAGGCGCGGGAGCCATCACGCCTGCGTCCCGGGAAGCTGGGGTCGGGAGCCGGAGCCGGGTGCCCGGATGTGGCAGTGGGCACCTTACCCGCCAGACCAGGTGACCCTCGCTGCTCTTTTCATTGCGCTTTGTGAAAAGGCTTCTTTCTATCCAGTTAAAAGGCACAGTGGCAGAGACAGGGAGGGAGCCAGAGAGAGGTCTCCCACCCGCTGGTTCTCTCCCCGACGCCTGGCACAGCCAGAAGCTGGGCCAGCCCGGAGGCAGCAGGGATGGCCCAGGTGCCGGGCCCCTGCCACCCTGCGGGAGACCCGGATGGAGCTCCTGGCTCCCGATCCTAACAGATCGCCAGCGCTTCTGCAGCCGGGACAGTGGGAGGAGCACCTGTCCGCGTGCTCCCATGAGCGTCATCCACGCTGCCCTGCGTCCTGACAGACCGTCAGCGCTCACCGCCCCCGGGAGTGCACGGCGCGGGCAACCTGCCAGGAACGCACCCGAGCCCCTGGTTCCCCGACCACGTTGTGCAGGACCCATGGTGACACCCCGGGCAGGGGACGCGCCACGGGCAACCTCGGTGTCCAGCCTCAGCCAATCCTGGCGGCCGCACCCTCCCCGTGCCCCCTCCCTGCGCAGGGCAGCAGCCTCCGCCCTGGCCCCCATCTGCTCCTGGGGGCGTCTGGCTGCCACGGAACGCGAGCATCTTTTCTGATCGCCCCCCGTCCCGGGAATCTTGCTTCCTCCACGCCGGCTCAGGGCTTTCAACCGATTTCCACGCGGTTTCCCCGGGGATCCGGCCAGTGGGCGGGCACGCACCGATCACCTGCAGGCTCTGTTTCGTGTGCTTGGCGTAGATGTTGTAGAGCTGCTTCTTGAGCTTCATGATCTCCTCGGCCTGGATGGCGATGTCTGTGGCCTGGCCCTGGGCGACGTCCCGGGGGTGGGCAGAGGACAGAGGGTGGGCTCAGCGGGACCCCTGCGGCTGCCCGTCCTCCACCCACAGACCCACCTTGACCCACCCAGCGACAAGCAGCGGCTCCCAGGGCTCACGAATCCCAGGGGGTGGCAGATCCGCCCCCCAGTCCAGGCCCAGCCCCCAGGGCCTCACGAGCCCAGAGCCAGCGCCTGCCCAAATAATGGCTCAGCAAGACTCCTCCCCGCGGTCCTGCACGGGTCCCGCTCCCTCCCGATGGACGCATGTGGCCGGGCCCCCTTCTCTGCACTGACAGCGCCCCTGGCCCCCCCAGCCCGGACCCCCGCCACAGTGGCACTCACCCGGGCGCCCCCAGAGGGCTGGTGGATCATGATGCGGGAGTTGGGGAGCGAGTGGCGCATGCCGGGGCTGCCGGCGGCGAGCAGCAGGGAGCCCATGCTGGCGGCCTGGCCCACGCACCACGTGCAGATGGGGTTCAGGATGTACTGCATCGTGTCGTAGATGGCCAGGCCCGCGGTCACCACACCGCCTGCGGCCAGAGGGGTGGGGGTGAGGGGCCCGGCCAGCTCCTCCTCCTCCCTTTCCCTAGCCCACCCCCACCCCAGCCCTTGAAATCAGGGGTCACAAATGTTTCGAGAAGGCTGGCACGGCAGGTAAGATTCTGCCTGGGACACCCACATGCTACACCCCATGCCTGGGTTCGAATCCTGGCTCTGCTCCCTGCTAATGCACACCCTGGGGGGCAGCAGGTGCCTCCCCCGGGGGAGACCTGGACTGAGGTCCGGGCTGCTGCAGGCGTCTGGGGAGGGCACCAGTGGACGAGAGCTCTGATCTGTCTTCTACCTTGCAAATAATGTTGTGTTTTGTTTTGCTCTTTTTTTTTTTTCCTTTTTTTGACAGGCAGAGTGGATAGTGAGAGAGAGAGACAGAGAGAAAGGTCTTCCTTTTTGCCATTGGTTCACCCTCCAATGGCCGCTGCGGCCAGTGCATCTCACTGATCCAAAGCTAGGAGCCAGGTGCTTCTCCTGGTCTCCCATGCGGGTGCAGGGCCCAAGCACTTGGGCCATCCTCCACTGCCTTCCCGGGCCATAGCAGAGAGCTGGCCTGGAAGAGGGGCAACCGGGACAGAATCCGGCGCCCCGACGGGGACTAGAACCCGGTGTGCCGGCGCCGCAAGGCGGAGGATTAGCCTGTTAAGCCACGGCGCCGGCCTTGTTTTGCTCTTAAAAAGCCTGGCATAGCTAGGGCTCCGACTGTGGTCATTTATCTTTTTTTGGGAAGGGAGACATCCTATCAACCGAGCGATGCTGACCGGGTCTAGTAGGTAACCAGGATGTGGGATCAAACAGGCCGCCCTCTATGGGTCACCCCGCTGCTGGCTGTGAACCTACTCATTTATTTACTTATTCCTAAAGATGGTTTATTTTATCTGAAGGGGAGACTGACTCCCCTGGGATATCGTCCATCCGCTGGTTCATTCCCCAAATGGCCACAACGGCTGGCACTGGCTGGGCACCCAGAACTCCATCGGGGTCTCCCACGTAGGCGGCAGGGACCCAAGCACCCGGGGCCGCCTTCCGCCACCTCCCTCGGACTCAGACTGGCACTCTGACAGGGACCAGCGCGGCAGGTGGCAGCTCAGCTCACTGTGTCACAACGCCGGCAGGCCACGGGTACCTCCTAGGGGCCTTCGGGGCAATTCTGGGATTCTGAAGAAAGTCCGCACCTCTTCCCCAGAGAGAGGCCATCCCAGCCCCGGGGTCTTGGTCCCCGGGGTCACCCGGGGGGCGCGCTGCTCACCGGGGCTGTTGATGTACATGTGGATGGGCTTCTTGTTGCTCTCGGACTGCAGGAACAGCAGCTGCGCGATGACCAGGCTGGCCACGCTGTCATCGATCTGCAGGTGTCCCCAGATGGGTTGTAAGGGAGGGCGTTGGGGGGCCCGGGGGAGGGGTCCAGGACCCAGGGAGGAATCGGGACGGGGCCCCGGGGGGTGTGGGGCGCAGGCAGGCCACAGGGCCTGGAACCCAGGGGTGAGGGGGCGTGCTGGGGACCCGGGAGGGGTCCCGAGAGAGCTTGGGGAGGGGTCAGCAGGGCACCAGCAGGACTCAGGGGAAGGAAGAGGGTTGGGGGGGGGGGGGCGGGTCCAGAGCGGAGCCCCCCGGAGGGCCAAAGGGGAGAGGTCAGGGGTCGGGACGCGCTCACCGGGCCCATGACGCACACGATGCGCTCCCGCAGCAGCCGCGAGTAGATGTCGTAGGCGCGCTCGCCGCGACCCTGGGCCAGAGAGATGGCGGTGAGGGGTCGGGCGGCCGGTCGTCCCCCCTGAGCCCCCAGCCCCGGGGCCGTGTCCCCCGCGGCGGCCGCGCTACCGTTTGCTCCACCACTATGGGGATGAGCGGAAGAGCCCGGGCCGCCGTCGCGTGCAGGCTTCGCCGCGGGGCGAGGTCGCTCTCGGGCGTCCGCTGCGAGGGGAAACGAGCGGCGAGGAGGGGCCCCAGCGTGGGGCACCTGCCGGCCGCCACCCGGGACCCCCCCACCAAGATTCCCGGCCACATGCCGCCGCGCGTCCGGCTCGGCTTCCGTCCGACGGCGGGACTACAACTCCCGGCGTGCTATGCGCGCGCGGAGCGCGGTCTAGCGCTAGGCCCGCCCACTTCCGGGAAAAGCAGCGTGGGCCCGGGGAGGGGCTGTGCCGGGGGCGGAGCCAACAAGGGGAGGAGCTAAATGAGGAAGCGGCGCCTCGGCGGGAATAAAGAACTCCCAGGGCCGCACGTTCGCGTCCCGGTCTTGACAGATTCGTCAGCTTTTTTTTTTTTTTTTTTTTTTTTTCCCCACTCTTTGCTTTGGCTTTTAAAAGTCAGCTCCAATGTGCCGGCAGCTCGTCTTGGACTTGGCATCCCGGACAGGACTGAGCCAGGGCCCTGGCTTCCCAGGGCTTCCGGTAGGGCCTCGTCCTACAGAGACCACCACCTGCGTTCGGGGTCGCCTGCGGGGCAGGTGCGGGAGAGCAGGCGCCGGCCCAGGGCCTTGAAGCACAGAGAGTTTTGTTAGCCAGGGAAGTGCATGGGTGCGGGGTGGCAGCAGGCAGTGATCTCGCCACGTCTGGGGTGTCCCTGCCACTCCGCCTTCCCCGCCCCTAAGTCCAGTGCCCCTTTTGCTTTGAACCTTGATTTATTTGAAAGGCATAGTGAAAGGGGCGGGGCGAGACAGAGCTTCAGTCCGCTGGTTCACTCCCCAAATAGCCACAATGGTCAGAGCTGGGCCAGGCTGAAGTGAGGACTTGGAACCCCATCTGGGGCTCCCACATGGGTGCAGGGGCCCCAGCACTTGGGCCATCTCCTGCTGCTTTCCCAGCCGCATTAGCAGGGAGCTGGATCAGAAGTGGAGCAGCCGGGACTTGAACCGGTGCACACATGGGATGCTGGTGTTGCAGGCTGGGGCTTTAACCCACTGTGCCACAGCACCAGCCCCGCCGTATTAGCTCCTGATGTGAGTTAGTTATTGTTGTGTTACCTTGGGGACCATGGGGGCCCAAGAACTCCTCCCAGATGAGAGTCTCTTTGAAGTGGGTTTTGTCGTATACTTAGGAGTTCAACCAGCACCCAGTGCCCACGTGCTGGGCTCTCACTGGCATCAGCCCCGAGGAAGGTGGATGTTGGGGAGGGGAACACGGAGTCTCACTCCCAGCCTGATACCATCAGGGACAGGACAGAGGGACACACATGGAGGCAGAAGAGTCTAGAACATTCCTTGAAGGCACCCAAGGCAGAAGAGAGGGCCCAGATGCGGGCTAATGGCTGCAGGCAGGGCCTCCACGCGGGAGCCGTTGGCGCCTGGCTGTCTGGAAATTAACCTTTATCTCTACTTTCCCTGGCTGGGGTGGGGGTGGGAGGGCAGTGGTGTCCCAGTTTCTGCTGTGAGGTAGGCAGGTGGCCCAGCCCGTCCCCAGGTGCTGCCCTGCCCTGGGGAGAACGGCAGGGCGCCAGCTGCCCCCACAGCCGCTCCCGCTTGGTGCTTCCCCACCCCGCCCCCGGCCTCCCCAGCCAGGGAGCTGGCTTTTCCATTGCTCCCCGGCTTCCCCTGGTCCCCGCCTGGTCCCACCCCAGCCCATGCTGGGCCTCCGGAAGCTCAGTCGGCCGCCAGCGTGGGCCTTGTGCTGCCCCAAGTCCAGCTCCTCCCCAGCGTGTGCATTTCAGCTCAGACGCATTCCCGCCCGGTGGAGCTGTACCGTCCACATGGCCAGGAACGTTCGCTTTGCATGGCTGCACGTTAGCGCTACCCGAAACTGTGGAGGCAGAGGGTCGCTGTGTTTTTCGAAAGGCAGAGAGAGAGAGAGAGAGAGAGAGGGAGGGAGGGAGGGAGGGAGGGAGGGAGAGAGGATCTTCCATCCACTGGTTCCCTCCCCAAATGCCTACAATGGCCAGGGCTGAGCCAGGCTGAAGCAGGAGTCCATCCTGGTCTCCCACGTGGATGCAGGGTCCCAAGCACCTGGGCCATCTTCCGCTGCTTTCCCAGGCCACAGCAGGGAGCCGGATCAGGAGTGGAGCAGCCAGAACTTGGAACCTGCGCCCACAGTGGATGCCGGCCCTGCGGCCAGCGGCTTAAGCTGCTGTGCCACAGCACAGGCCCCGGAACGATCCGTCTTACACAGTGTCTGGGTACACGAATGGGAAAGCGTTAGGAACTGATACCCTTGCTTTCAGCCACGTCCTTTGGAATTCGCTGTTCTTTTAGCTCATTTTAGGCCGTTGCACTTCAGTTAGGGCTTCTCAACCTTGGTGCTGTTGAAGCCATGAGCCGGAGAGTGCTTTGTGGGGGAGGGCAGTGTCTTGTGCTCCCTGGGGTGTTGAGCAGGATCGGGAACCTCCCCCCACTGTGGAAACAACCAAAGATGTCTCAGACCAGCTCCCTCCAGGGGGCAGCCTTGCTCCCAGCTAAGAACCGCTGACAAAGTGGGAGTGACCTGAAATTTTAAAATAATAGTATTAATAGGGGCCGGTGCTGCGGCATAGTGGGTAAGGCTGCCGTTTGCAGTGCTGGCAGCCCATATGGGCACCGGTTCAAGTCCCAGCTGCTCTACTTCTGATCCAGCTCTCTGCTATGGCCTGGGGAAGCAGCAGAAGATAGCCCAAGTCCTTGGGCCCCTGCACCCACATGGGAGACCTGGAGGAAGCTCCTGGCTCCTGGCTTCGGATCAGCGCCACTCCGGCCATTGTGGCCATCTGGGGAGTGAACCTGCGGATGAAGACCTCTTTCTGCCTCTACTCTCTGTGTAACTCCATCTTTCAAATAAATAAATCTTTTAAAAAATAGTATTAATAATAAAAGCAACTTGGAAGAGTGTCCAGCGCATGGTAGAGTTCTCTCTCGATAGGTAGATAGATAGATTTTAAGGAGTTTTATTTATTTATTTGAAAGTCAGAGTTACACACAGAGAGAGTACAGGCAGAGAGAGAGAGAGAGAGAGAGAGAGAGGGATCTTCCATCCAATGGTTCACTCCCCAGATGGCCACAATGGCCAGAGCTGCACCGATCCGAAGCCAGGAGCCAGGAGCTTCCTCCAGGTCTCCCACACAGGTGCAGGGGCCCAAGGACTTGGGCCATCCTCTACTGCTTTCCCAGGCCATAGCAGAGAGCTGGATCAGCAGTGGAGCAGCCGGGTCTTGAACCGGCGTCCATATGGGATGCCGGCACTGCAGGCAGCGGCTTTACCCACTACGCCACAGCGCCGGCTCCTCTCTCTCTCTTTTTCTTTTTTTTTGACAGGCAGAGTTAGACATATTTTTAATTTTCTTATTTGAGAGGCAGAGAGGCACAGAGAGAGCACCTCCCCCCATCTGCTGGTTCACACCCCACCTGTCCACTGCCACAGGCACAGCTGGGCCAGGCAGAGGCCAGGAGCCCAGGTTTCAATCCTGGTTTCCCACGTGGGAGGTGGGAACCCAGGTCCTTGAGCCATCCCGGCCGCCTTTCAGGGTGTGCGTTAGCTGGGAGCTGGGAATCGAACCCAGGGCCTCCTGCATGGGCTGCGTGCATCCTAACCCCTGTGCCCAGAGCCTGGCCCTGAGCCAGAGAGCGGGAGAGAGAGAGGGGGAGAGGGGGAGAGAGAGAGAGAGGGAGAGAGAGATTTTCCATCTGCAGGTTCACTCCCCAAATGACCACAATGGTTAGCACTGAGCCAGGCTGAAGCCAGGAGCCAGGAGCCCCAACCGGGTCTCCCACGTGGGTGCGTGGATCCAACCACTTTCCCAGGCGCATCAGCAGGGAGCCGGGTTGGAAGCGGAGCAGCCAGGACTGGAACTGGTGCTCAACACTAAGATCTAATGATGCAGCCGTCCAAGTACTTTTTTTTGCTTTGAAATTTAGAAACAATTTTTTTTTTTTTTTGGACAGGCAGAGTGGATAGTGAGAGAGAGAGATAGAGAGAAAGGTCTTCCTTTTGCCGTTGGTTCACCCTCCAATGGCCGCTGCGGCCGGCGCATCTCGCTGATCCGAAGCCAGGAGCCAGGTGCTTCTCCTGGTCTCCCATGGGGTGCAGGGCACAAGCACTTGGGCCATCCTCCACTGCACTCCCGGGCCACAGCAGAGAGCTGGCCTAGAAGAGGGGCAACCGGGACAGAATCTAGCGCCCCGACCGGGACTAGAACCCGGTGTGCCGGCGCCGCAAGGCGGAGGATTAGCCTGTTAAGCCACGGCGCCGGCCTTAGAAACAAATTTTATTTGCAATCTGAAATACATTTCCTGAAAACATCAGCTTCTCCAGAGAAACATGACCGCACAATAATGCATTCCTGACCTCATGCTAGAACACACATTGGACCCAAATACAGAAATAGTGAAACAGGGGCCTTGCTGTGGCACAGCAGGCAAGGTGCCGGCATCCCGTGTGGGCGCCGGTTCGCGTCCCGGCTGCTCCACTTCCCATCCAGCTCTCTGCTGTGGCCTGGGAAAGCAGCGGAAGATGGCCCAAGTGCTTGGACCCCTGCACCCGCGTGGGAGACCTGGAGGAAGCTCCTGTTCCTGACTTTGGACCAGCCCGACTCCGGCCATTGCAGCCATCTGGGGAGGGAGCCAGCAGATGGAAGACCTCTCTTTCTCTCTGTCTCTCTCTGTAAGTCCACCTTTCAAATGAATAAATAAATCTTTAAAAAGAATAACAAAAATAAAAACCCCCAATTTGAGCAATGATCCGATGGCTAAGGAACAGCATGGCCGGACTTGCCGCGGGTGGGTTGTTTCGCCAGAAGAAGTCCACGTGCGTGGGGCTTGGGGTATACACATTGGACTTTTGGCACCAGGAATCGGTGTTTTTACCGCGTGGCATGACTGCTTGCTAGGAAACTGTGTGGTGTCTAAGGGATAGAACCAGCAGCGTCCCAACAATGTGCCCAACCCAGCAATAGAATGTCTCCCCTCTGATTGCTGCAGACCCCGGGGGCCACTTTGAAGTGGGAAAAGGAGCGTGCACGCCTGTTATTTTCTGTTTAATACAGAGCAGAAGACGAACAGGAACATAAGCCCTGCTGCACATCAACAGTTAAAAAGGTGCAGTTCGGGGCCGGCGCTATGGCTTAGTGGGTAAAAATGTTACTTGCAGCTCCAGCATCCCATGTGGGCACTGGTTCAAGTCCTGGCTGCTCCGTTTCCAATCCAGTTCCCTCCTAATGCCCCTGGGAATGCAGTAGAGGATGGCCCAAGTGCTTGGGCTCCTGCACCCGCATGGGAGACCTGGAAGAAGCTCCTGGCTTCAGGTCAGCCCAGCTCCAACTATTGCAACCATTTCAGGAGTGAACCAGTGGATGGAAGACCTCTCTCTGTCTCCTTCTCTCTCTCTGTAACTCTGCCTTTCAAATAAATAAATAAATAAATCTTTTTAAAAAAAGCATGAATTCTATAAGAAAAAGACTAAGAACAAAAAGAAGCACTTTTTATTGATTTGTTTTTTCCTTTATTTGTAAGAGGGAGAGAGAGAGAA
This sequence comes from Lepus europaeus, assembly GCF_033115175.1. Classification (NCBI taxonomy): domain Eukaryota; kingdom Metazoa; phylum Chordata; class Mammalia; order Lagomorpha; family Leporidae; genus Lepus; species Lepus europaeus. Next base: position 2,841,188 of record NC_084846.1, read on the forward strand.
GAAGAGAGAGACCTTCCACTTACTGGTTCACTCCCAGATAGCCCCACAATGGCCAGAGCTGGGCCGGACCAAAGCCAGGAGCCAAGAACTCCATCCGGGTCTCCCACATGGGTGGCAAGGACCCAAGTATTGGAGCCATCACGGCTGCCTCCCAGGGTTTA
>NC_084846.1:2846348-2848840 GCF_033115175.1 Lepus europaeus
CTCACTCAGGGTCTCCTATGTGGGCGGCAGGGACCCAGCTGTCTGCGCCACCATTGCTGCCTCCCAGGGTGCGCATCAGCAGGAGGCCGGAGCCAGGAGCCAGACCTGAAACCCAGGCGCTCTGAGATGGGGACACAATAGTCTTTTTTTTTTTTTTAATCTATTTGAAAGGCAGAGTTATACAGAGAGGAAGAGGCAGAGAGAGAGGTCTTCCATCTGCTGGTTCACTCCCCAGATGGCCACAATGGCCGGGGCTGCGCCAATCCGAAGCCAGGAGCTGAGAGACTTCTTCTGGGTCTCCCACGCGGGTGCAGGGGCCCAAGGACTTGGGCCATCTTCTACTGCTTTTGCAGGACATACCAGAGAGCCAGATCGAAAGTGGAGCAGCCAGGACTCAAACTGGCACCCATGTGGGACTATGGCACTGCAGGCGTCAGGCTTACCCACTGCGCCACAGCACCGGCCCAGGTGTGGTAGTCTTAACCAGCTTAACCACCAGGCCAAATGCCTACCCCCAAGTTCACTTATCTATTTTTTTTTAATTAATTAATTTATTTGAAAGACAGAGTTACAGAGAAAGGGAGAGAGGTACACATAGAGAAAAATATTCCACCTACTGGTTCACTCCCAAAATGGCTTTAAGAGCTGGGCTAGGCCAAGCCCTAGGCCAGGAGCCCAGAACTCCATCTGGGTCTTCCACATGGGTACAGGGGCCCCATCACTTGGGCCGTCCTCTGCCGTTTCCCCAGGCCATTAGCAGGGAGATGGATTGGGAGTGGAGCAGGGGAGACTCAAAGGGGGCTCATATGGGATCCGGTGTCACAGGCGTTGGTGTAACCTACTGCACCAAAGCTCCAGCCCTGTGTACTTGAGTCCCACAATAGAAATCCAGTTTCATGTACAAGAGATTGATGAACATGGGATCAATAAATACACAAAGGAAATCACTGTTTCTTTCTTTTTTTTTTAAGATTTAGTTATTTTTTTCGAAAGACAGAGTGACAGAGAGGGAGGGAAGGAGAGAGAGAGAGAGAGATTGGGAGAGGGAGAGAGATGGGGGAGGGAGAGAGATGGGGGAGGGAGAGAGATGGGAGAGGGAGAGAGATGGGGGAGGGAGAGAGATGGGAGAGGGAGAGAGATGGGGAGGGAGAGAGGTGGGGGAGGAAGAGAGGTGGGGGAGTGAGAGAGATGGGGGAGGGAGAGAGATGGGGGAGGGAGAGAGGTGGGGGAGGGAGAGAGATGGGGGAGGGAGAGAGATGGGGGAGGGAGAGAGATGGGGAGGGAGTGAGATGGGGGAGGGAGAGAGATGGGGGAGGGAGAGAGATGGGGAGGGAGAGAGATGGGAGAGGGAGAGAGATGGGGAGGGAAAGAGATGGGGGAGGGAGAGAGATGGGGGAGGGAGAGAGATGGGGGAGGGAGAGAGATGGGGGAGGGAGAGAGATGGGGGAGGGAGAGAGGTGGGGGAGGGAGAGAGATGGGGAGGGAGAGAGATCTTCCACTGCTGGTTCACTCCCCACAGGGCAGCAGTGGCTGTGGGTGGGCGGGCCAGACCAGGAGCCAGGAACTCCATCCAGGGTTCCCGTATGAGTGGCAGGGACCTGATACCTGGACCATCTCCTGCTGCTTTCCCAGGTGCATTAGCAGGGAGCCGGCTAGGAAGCTGGGTAGGACACGGTGGGCTAAACTGTTACTTGGCCATGTGAAAAAAGTAAATACGTTGTGACTTGGGATGCCCAAGCCTGGATCGGAATGTCTGGTTCGAGTCCCAGCGCCCACACTCCCAGTCTGGCTGCCTGAGAATGCTCACCCTAAGAAGCTGCAGGTGATGGCTCCAGTACGTGGGGCCCTGCCGCCCATGGGGGAGACCTGGATAGAGCCCTGGCTCCTGGCTTTGGCCTGGCCCAACCCCGGCCATTGCAGCCATGTGGAGAGTGAACCATAATTTGGAAGATCTCTCTCTGTCTCTCCATCTGTAACTCTGCCCTTCAAATCAATCAATCTTATTTAAAAATATAAAAAAGAAGCAAAGGTGGGACTGAAACCTGACGTGGGACGTAGGCGTCCCAAGTGACAGCTTAACCCACACGGGGACGCCCACTGGGATCTGAATTTGAGGTCGAGGAAGAGCAGTTTCTAGCACAAGCTGTTCCCACGCCTTACTTGGAATGTATTTGTGCTGACAGGTTATTTGCCCCGTATCGGAATTTCAGACTCGGCTGGGCGTCCTGTGTTTTACCTGGCAGCTCTCCTCCCCGTGCGGTGGGGTCCTGGGAAGACGGAGAGCGCTGCTGGGGATGACTGAGGCTTGTGTGGGTGCCAGGGCTGCAGGTGCCTCCTGCTAGGTGTGACATCTCACACCTTTCTTCTGTTGGCCTGGGAGCTGGGAAGGAAGGCGCCAAGGAAAAGTGCCTTGTCCTCCACCCGTCCTGTATCTCCACCTCCCCCACAGGTGACTGCAATCCCAGGTGTGTTCAGGCTGTACCTGCCAGACT